>NC_056468.1:35243240-35398838 GCF_008729295.1 Plectropomus leopardus | reverse complement strand
CAGTCAGGATCTGTCCCCCAACCCGAAGGCAGAGGGAGGCTACCCTCTCGTCCACCGATGTAAACTCGGAGGGCAATAAGTACTGCCACCCCGGCCTGGCGTCTCTCACCAATGACAACTCCAGAGTGGAAGAGAGTCCAACCCCTCTCGAGAAAACTGGTTCCAGAGCCCAAGCCGTGTGTCGAGGTGAGGCCGACTATGTCTAGTCGAAACTTCTCAACCTCGCGCACCAGCTCAGGCTCCTTTCCCACCTGAGAGGTGACGTTCCACGTCCCTAGAGCTAATTTCTGCCGCCGAGGATTGGACCGCCATGGTCCCCGCCTTCGGCTGCTGCCCAGCACACATTGCACCCGACCCTGACAAAAATGTCACAGTACAGTATATCATCAACAGAACTACATAATTGTTATTTCATTGTACCTTTTAAAAATGCCCCAAAAATGCCATTGTATATTATGTCATCAAAAATGCCTCAATCACACCATATACTTTAGTGTGTCGTCACAAATGTCCTAAAATGTCATAGTATAATATGTCTTTACAAATTCCAAACAAAATGCCATAGTATAGTTTTTCATTTTAAAAAAATGCCTTATAAATGTCATAATTTAAGATAGTTTATTTTGAATCATTTTTGAATGGCTGAAGATTAAAAATGTTTTCATGGTTAATCAGCAAAATAATAATGACTTTAATCCTTATAGCATTTTTGAAGCAAGTTTAGAAAGTTCTTTACACATAAAGAGAAGGTAAATTCAAACGATGACAACATAAAAATAATACAAAGACAAAACATTAATGGTCATTCTAAATCACACAGGTCTTATTTGTATCAATCAATATGTCGGCCCAGAAGCACCAGTTAAAGTATGTTAAAGGAATCTTTGGCATTACAGACATTTATCTCATCGAAAGAAAATCTTTAGTACATTTATGAATATTTCATGAATGTCTCTCCCTTCTAGTCCAGAGCTCCAGGTCCAATTCTGACGGCGGGAGGTAAAAACCCAGTGATGGAGCTGAATGAGAAACGCCGCGGCCTCAAATATGAGCTAATATCAGAGAGTGGCAGCAGCTACGATAAACGCTTCATCATAGAGGTACGAACACACACACACACACACACACACACATAACTTCATAGATTTCCTGTCTTTCTTTCAAAGGGTTTTATTAGGAATTGATGAGGGAGGGGACGTGTTTGATGTTCATCGCTTCATGCATATCAAACATCTTTACACTTACAAAACACCAGGAACGGCAGCTGAACATGAAACATCCTCCTCTCTCTGTGTGTTGCGACAGGTTGAGGTGGACAAGCAGGTGTTTCGGGGGACAGGTCCCAATAAAAAAGTAGCCAAAGCCAGCGCGGCGCTGGCTGCTCTAAACAGCCTGTTCTCCGGCTCCAAATCTACAAGCAACAAGAAGAAAAGACCCAATCCCCCTGTGAGTACATCAAGTGTTTCTGTTTTTTCAGCTTTAAATCAAACAGCATCATCTTCAGAGCTGACTGGTATTTGTTTGTGTAGCCTAAGCGACCTGTAGCCTCGGTGTTGACGCTCCCTGCCCTCGCCGCCAGACCTCCACGTGTCCCCGTCATCCCTCGAGCTCCCTACATCAGCACCCCGCCCACACATGGATACATCCCCCCAGGTGATTCTAGCTGCGTGACAAACTACCTGCCACACAAGTTTGATATAGAGTGCTTTTGGTTTTTTTTGCACAATATATAATCAAAAGACTGAGGGGAGGAAAGCAGATATATTTCAAAGTAAAATTATTTTAAAATATTCTAGCTCATTTCATAAAAATTTTTCTCTTTTTCCTCACAGGTTTTGGTGCTCCTTATGGTTACAGCCCTGCAGGTGCCCTCCCTCCCTACGGTAAACTCACAGTCACTAATCAATAATCCATCCATTTCATTTATTCATCACTACATCCCAACATTTCAGTTCTTTTTTTCTTTTTCTTTGCTCTTTCTCAGGTTTTCCTTCCAGAATGCCCTCAGTAGTTGTCCCAGTCATCCGAGTCCCCACAGCATACCCCGTCACCCACCTCTACCCCTATTAGGACCCTCACCTCTCCTAACCCACTTCACAGGAAGTCGCTTCTTAAAGTAACAGACAGGTGACAAATTAGACAATAAACCCGAAAAATGAATCTTTTCCGGGATGACGGTGTCACCATCTGTAGTGCATGAGGGATCAGTAAATGTTTCAGTGAGTAAAAACATGATCTGAATCATATGTGATGGCCTTCCCAGTCACCAGATCTCAACCCAATTTAACACTGAGGGGAGATTTTGGGCCAAAGTGTTGAACAGCGTACTCCAACACCATCATCAAAAACCAGAGAAATATATATCTTTATAAAGATTGGTGTTCATCCCATCACAAAATTCATAATGGCTTTTCCTTTAATTTGTCACCAGTCTTACATCCTGATTTTTACTGTGTGTTCATGACACAAGCTTCAAAAAGCAACACTGGAATCCACAAACTGTTGACCAGTATACCCAGTCGGTACCATTGTTGTATAGCATGTTCCCTCATTAGCAACCAGATTAAATTAAATTAGATTAAATTAGCATTAGAAATTTGTTTGGCAGAACAGATTTTGACCAAAAAAAGCTCTTTGATCATTAAATCTTAATGCAGTGTTAGAAAGGCTGACAAGAAGAGAATAAAGTGCTAAATGTTTACTGCAGAGTATTAAACAAACATCCGCTATGAGAAATAAATAAAATCCTATTTTAGAGAACAAATAAAACATCCACCACTGGAAACACCAACCATATATCCAAGTAAGCAAACTAAATAAGTTAAAGTTGCAAGCAGTGATGAAAGGGCCCTCATGCCCCCACGTATGTCGGGATACTGATGAACTCCAGCTTAAGTGGTCGGTCATTTCTGCAAAAGTTGGATCATGTTGGCTCGGCTGCAGAGTCAAAATGACTGAGGGTTTAGCTCAGATGCTTAGAGCACTTGGCTGGTGATCATGAGGTCACTAGTTCAAATCCCAGCCAGGGCAGGCTGATTTTTACAAGCAGCTGTCCAAACAAACAAAGGGAAAAATAACCTTGAAAATAGTCAAAGTGTCAGCTGGATTAGCTTTTAAGAGTGTTTCAGGTTGTGAGATTGAACTTAATCCAGGACAGGAGAATTTTAAAAACTGCTGTCCAAACAAGAGTGTGAAATAGAACGCCAAAAAAAAGTGTCAAGAGGTTTGGCTCAGTAGGTTAGATGGTCAGTTGATATCTCTGAGGTTGTGAGTTCGAGCCATATTCGGGACAGGTGACTTTTAAAGATTGTTGTCTGGTATCGGCAGTGATGTCTGAAATAAAATATCCACTGATACATCTGGGACAACTTCACCTGATTTATCGGGCCAAAACAATGTATCATTCAACTTTACGTGCTTTAATTTGTTCTGCATTATCACAGTCAGTGTCTAAACTGTATGAATGAACAGCCAAACGATATTTTATGGCATAAATAAAATAAAATAACAGCTGATATATTTGTCTGCTCTGCTGATATAAGGGTCATATGGTGCTGAAATGGAAAATTCAGTATCAGCAGTGACGTCTGTTGAAAACTGGACTGATATATGAGTCAGGCCGATATTCCTTGATTTCGACAGTCACATCTGCCTATACTGGTTTTACTTGTTTCTGGACAACGTCACCTGATTTATTGGCCAAAACAATATATCACTCAACTTTGCGTGCTTTACCTTGTTCTGCATTATCACAATCAGTGTCTAAACTGTATGAATCTACAGCCAAATTATAATTTATGCCATGAATAAAATAAAACATCGGCTAATATCTGTCTACTCTATTGATATAAGGGTCATATTGTGTTGAAAGGGAAAATTCAGTATCGGCAGTGACGTCTGTCAAAAACTCGACTGATATATGAGTCAGGCTGATAATCCTTGATTTCAACAGACACATCTGCCGATACTGGTTTTATCTGTTTCTGGACGCCTTTGCTCGATTTATAGGGCAAAACGAAATATCAATCAACTTTATGTGCATTAATTTTTCCACAATGTCACAATCAGTGTCTACACTGTATGAATCTACAGCCAAATTATATTTTATGGCAGTAATAAAATAAAATATCTGCTGATATCTGTCTGCTCTGCTGATATAAGGGTCATATGGTGTTGAAAGGGAAAATTCAGTATCAGCAGTGACTTCTGTCGAAAACTCGACTGATATATGAATCAGGCCGATAATTAACCAAGTTCATGGCAGGGAAAAATTTAGTATTCAGTATATGAAAATTCAGGAGACAATTGTGTCACAAACAAATAAACAAAATACCGCACACTTGAATATTAAAACATGTCGGTACTCTTTAATGGGCAAAGTACGTTATCGCATCACAGTTTATAAATTACCTCACATCTTACTTTGACATTCAGTAGTCAGACCCTTGTACTGTTCTTGTTTTCACCTGTTATACTCTCATCCTCTCCCATCATCTTCTACCTTCACTCAACTTCCTGTCTCTCAACTTGTTGTAACTTGACTAACCTTCCTGTCTCGCAACCCAACTTCCTGTTTCTCATATCAACTTCCTGTCTCTTGACTGACTTTCCTGTCTCTAAACTCAACTTCTTGTCTTTCCCACAACTTTCTGTCTCTTGACTATCCTTCTTGTCTCTCACACCAACTTCATGTATTCAGCGTTCCCTTTAGACAGCAGTCTTTAAAAGTCACGTGTCCCAGATAAGACTTGAACCTGCAACCTCAGGCTCACTAACCGCCTGATTTACCCACTGAGCCAAACCTCCAGTCACTTGGCATGTTTTCGACGTTCCCTTTAGCTCTGTGCTTTGGGCCTACCATACAAAGTATATTAAGTGTAAAACAGGGAACTAAATTATTTAATTGTAAGGAGCTAAATATGTTTTAGAGAACTAAAGAAATTACTAACCACACACCAACAAGTAAATAGCTACAATATGAAATTAAACAGTCAAAGTAGAAAAAAAAACTATCATCTCGGGTAATCTATCATACTAGGGTACTAAACACCTGCTGTTTGGGGACTAACTCAACAACCACAATAGCAAAATTAAAATAGTCACTATAAGAAAGCATAAGCATAATAATTATCAGCTGCAGGGAACTAACGAGACAGCCACTGTAAGGAAATAAATAATACCACACTGACAGATAGAAAACTGAGAGTAGACTACAAAATGGGTTTGATCAAAGAGCTTCTTTGTCAAAAGGTAAATTATTCCTTTAATTATCACTCATGTATGTGAATGTTGTTTTGTATTTTGATTTCTGTTTTCTTATGATGTTTTAAGTTTCTGTGGCGATAAAAACAAAACAGGTTTACAAAAATCGGTTTGCACTGAGAAACCTTTTCCTTTCGTTCGGATGTTGAAAGTCCACGTTTACATTTGCTGTTGAGGAGTATTTGAGCTGTTGAGCCATTTTGTGTTGAGTGGAAATACTTTCTTTTCAGAGAGAAATTTTATTCTGACCTGTTTGTAGGTTATATCCTGTTTAAATAAATTAATATTTTTGTCAACAGCTGAGTAACTTGTGTTTCCTAAAAGTTTAATCATGAGTTTTGCATCCTCTATCCACACATCCAGCTATGATTCGAAGTCTGTTTTCAAAAGAGGATTTTATTGCCTGCAACAGTATATTCTATCATAAAATAATATTTTGCATTACTCAACCTGTTGTTATTGATTTGTGTGATAGAAACTTAAATTTCTTGGAATCCAATCCAATCCACTTTATTATTATAGCACGATTTTAAACAAACACAAGGTTTCCAAAATCATGCACAGCAAGATAAAAAGCACAAGAAATACACAATACACAATAGGATAAAATAAAATCAGATAAAATAAAATAAAATAAGATAAAACACAATAAAATAAGATAAAATGACATAAAATAAAATAAATTCTTAGTTATTAGTGTCGTTTAAATAGGGTCCTGATCTATAATTTAGGTATCAAGCATGCTCTTTTTTTAGCTCGTGTCCACTGAGACGCTCCGAAAAGACGAATCTGGTTGTTTACTTTTATCAACAATTATAATAAGTAATCACCAAATAAGCTGCTGATATAGGGACTGTAGTGAGACCATTAAAGAGAAATAGAAAAACAGTCAAAAATTGGGAGATTTTTTATGTTCAAGAAAGTCAAAGTATAGCATGTCCAAAAGTCATTGTATAGTTTGTCAAAAAAATCTTTAAAGTATGTCCAAAAAGTGTCAAAGCAGAGTATTTCTTTAAAAGGTCATGGTATCGTATGCAAAAAAAAGTAAACACATAGTATGTCCAAGACATAGTATAGTATACCCAAAAAAGTCTAGTAAGTATAGTATGCCAAGGAAGTCATAGTAGACTAAGTATGTATACAGTATTAAGTAGTATGTCAACAAAGGTCATAGTTTAGTATGCCAAAACGTCCCAGTACAGTATGTCCAAAAGGTCATAATATAGTATGTCAAAAAAGTCATGGTACACTATGTCCAAAACAATGTCATAGTACAGTATGCAATAAAAGTCATAGTACAATATGTCCAAAAAGGCCATAGTATATTATGTCCAAAAAGTCATAGTTTGTTCAAAAAAAATCATAGTATAGTATGCCAATAAAAGTTAAAGTATAGAATTTCTTAAAAAACTAATGCATTGGATGCCAAAAAAGTAATAGTAGACTATGTCCAAAACAAAGTCATAGTACAGTATGCGAAAGAAGTCATAGGAGACTGTGTCCAAAACGACGTCATAGTATAGTATTTCCACAAAGGTCGTAGTATAGAATGCCAGAAAAGACACATTATAGTATGTTCAAAATTTGTATATCATGACAAAAGAGTTATACTATAGTATGTCCAGAAAAGTCAGAGTTTAGTATTTGAGTTGAAGCTGTATCCAGCTGTTTCACTCGTCATTATCGGTTTGGTTTGACCACTTTCTAAATCTGACAGCAAACACCCAGAATCCAGCTGAGAGGAACAACTTTGTGGCGCTGCTGCAGCCTCTGCTGTCCTTGATAGAGGTCAATACGTGTGACAGGCTGCACCAAATCCATTTGTTTCCCCTGAGTGCTAAGCATCCTGGGAGCTACTCTAACCCTCCTGAGAACAGCTACAACAATAACAGCAGCTACGACACGGTGCAGTGCGCTTTGAATTTCAACTGTGCTCTTTAACTTTCACTGATTACAGAATCAACCCAACATGCAGTTTTTCATGTTTATCACATCAGAGTTGAGGAGAAAAAGGATCGATAATGAGTGCTGATGATTATTTCTGTTAACCCTGGTTATTGGTGTCTCCCGTCTGCAGGCGGCCTGTACATCGACAGTGCCTATTACCAGCCGCAGACCATCGCCACGCCTATCATCATCCACCTGGGCCCTCAGGATCTTTTCTGACCCCGCCGACGTACCGAGACCAGACTTTGGCAGCAGCCTCGACCTCCTGTTTAATCCCTCACCCTTATTAAACTCTGCCGACACCTCTCAATTACTGCGCCACCGCTCCTCCGGGTTTCCTCCTCAACACGAGACACGGCAGCAATATTGAAAGCAATATGGAGGAGAAAACACCTCGGGCAACACCCTGTCAAGTCCAGGTCAGGTTTTAGTGGAGAAGAGGCCGCAGACGAGACTCTGTTTGACCCAACTCACTCTGAAAAACGTCAATAAAACACAAAGCAATACTTCTCCTGCCTTCGGGAATCTAAACGTGCTCCAAAGCGACTTCAACCAGGCCATCAGCACCGGCACATTCACGACGATGTGACCTACAGGATGTAAATATATTTACTATCTGTACATATGGATGTATGTGAGTTTTGAATATATATATATAAATATATATATAAACATGTTAATATGTTTGAATATGTAAAACCAGACGACGGGTAAAGAACGTATTTATAATATATCTCTGAATGTAAATACTGAAGTAGCTTTGTATTTAAAGCGCTCTCAGATATGCTATCATAAATATTAAGAGTTAAATACATTTTACAATCTGTCTATAACACTGTAATGGTATGTTGATGGTATATAATCCCTATTTAAACATAATTACATATAATACACTAAGTAACCTTTTTCCATTTTAAAGCACCAAGAGAATATGACATACAATTTGATAATACCAAGTTTTAATAATTTATTCTCCAAATAATTAGCCCGTAAATTGAAGTTTATCACCTGTTGTTAATTCTCCTGCTGTTACACATTTGATGGGTTTTTGGCTTCAGTCAATGGTTCCAAACCTGGGGTCAGGGGCCCCCAAAAAGGGTCACAGGGCAAATCATAGGGGTCACAAAATTATATATACATTTTTTTAACTACACCTAAATTAAGTTTTTAAAGCTCTCAAGATAAAAAGAAGAAGGTTGGAAACCTCTGATTTTGAATGGTTATAGATGATCTTTAAAGAAAAAGTGCAGGATTTTACAATATTTAATGTTTTCTCTGCTAATTAACAAATATAATAACTTTCATCATGTTCTTGGATTAAGCCTTTATAATGGTATAATTTTATATATTGCAATATTAATTTTGACCAGACTCCGCATAAGCGGAAGAAAATGGATGGATGGCAATATTAATACATATTGCATTATAAATATTATAAACATGGGAATTTAATCTCATCCAATTAACCCTTTGAAACCTGGACAAAAATCACTTTTCTGTGCTGCTTTCGGTGAGCAAATTGATGCAATTTCTTTCTAAAACAAGAGGAAATGGGAACTGTAGTAAACAGTAAAAGTATAAGAAATTATAAGTTTTAGAGATTAGTTTTTAAAAAGATAGGGAAAAATATCTAGAAAAAAAAGGAAAAAGCAAAATAACTTTTCCAGATCATTTCCTTGTTTGTTTGTTTTTAATTTTCTTTTTCTTGTTTTTTTAAACTAGTTTTCTTGTAATTTTTACTCATTTCTTGCTCATTTTTGGGTCACTTCTTCTTCCCATGTTTTTGACAGAAATCAAGCTCATTTGCTCACGTTTCAAAGAGTTAATTACCAAGTCGAAATACTTCATTATGTCACTGTGCAACAGCTCTCCACAAAACCATATTTATACTAGAGGCTGGACTGATATTGGTTTTTCAGGGCCGATACTGATTATTAGTACTTAATAAGACCTAAAACTGATATTTGGAACCAACTTGCATTTACAATAAAAAATGAAAAATAAAAAATGATATTTCTGTCGGAAACTTAGAATCTGAAATATAACAAACTCCAACAAAACTTAAAAAAATGAAGCTGGCAGGAACTGCTGTATGATGTTGAAAGTTTCAGTTTTGATAAACATTTGCTGAAGGCATTTAAACAAAGTTCAGCGAAAATTTCAATCAAAATGAATAAATAAAAATAACTCCCTGAGGTTTTATGAAGTAAAAGTTCCTGACATGCTGACACTTTCGTTGCAGGTATTGCAGACTGCCACTCCTGGTGTTGGTTGAGTGTAATATGCACACTTTTTTACTAATTAATTTCAT
Organism: Plectropomus leopardus; assembly: GCF_008729295.1. NCBI lineage: Eukaryota > Metazoa > Chordata > Actinopteri > Perciformes > Serranidae > Plectropomus > Plectropomus leopardus. Next base: position 35,389,318 of record NC_056468.1, on the reverse strand, counting down.
CGACGATCATTAAAATAAAATGCCAGTGCAAATATTTGGAAAAATGAAAATATAGGCCCCAATAATCTGCCAGGCAGATAATCTGTCTAATTTACACACACAAAAAAATTCTTACTTTAAAACAGCAATGAAGTTTTATGAAGTTGAACCAGATGAAATAACCTGCTAGCAGGATTTTGGTGAATTGCTCCTCGCTGCAGCCTGACTGGAAAGCACAAGTGTCTAAAGCAATATTCAACTCAGGAACCTTCAAACCAACTTAATCAGATCACGTGACACAAACAAACTGTTGACAAAGCTCGAGTGCTGTCGATGAACCGATGCTTTGACCGAATGTAAACGCCGCTGTCGATGTTTTAACTCCTGATGTAATGTGATGTGCTGTTTTAAGTGTTGATGAATGTTCATGGTAGAATGTAAAAACTGATTTTACGACTTGTGCAGATAAATGAACAGGGCCACAAATCAAAACTGTCAAAAACTGCAGTAAGGGGAGAGTGTACTGTATGCTTTTTTTGTTTTCATTTTCATTAAAGAAGTTCAGTTCATGGATTTCATGGTCTAAATGTTGTCTTAAATTGGAGAATTTTAAAGAAATTACTTTTATAATATCTTTACTTGTAATCAGAATCCTGTCGTCTGACTATATGGAGGTTTATAAAGCTGCTACTGATGATTATAGCATTTTTATTTTCATTAACTAGTTGATTATTTTTCTCCATTAATCAGTTAATTATTTGGTCTATAAAATGGTAGAAAATTGTGAAAAATCTCCCAAAATGGCGCACTAAAATGTCATGACTCAAAGATATTTAGTTTACTGTCTTAGAGGAGTCAAGAAAGAAAAATCTCATATAATCTCATAATATCTCAAATCATTGATTAATCGTTGCAGCACAGTAGAAATATCTGCTGTAGTTTATTCCCAAGTAAAACACATTGGGAGAATTTGATATTTTGCACGTGATTATTATCAATTTCAAAAAAACAAAACAAAACAGAAAAGAGTCTGACTTTCCATTGCTGAATCTGCTTGCCCTAAAGTCCTGTATCTGCCCCTGTCCCTCGCCTTGCAGACCCCCTTTGTCTTTTTCTTGTATTGCGTCCCTGTCTCGCCTGAGCTGTTTCTCTGTCTCACCGGGTTCTCCGCATGTTCTCCTCTCTCTCCTCCCTCTTTATCTCCCTTTTTCTCTTGATTCAGTCCATCCTGCCAAAGTGCCATTTAAGCTTGATACAGTTCACAACAGCTTCACTGAAAAATTAAAAATAAACGTTAATTTGGTGAGAACTGGACCCAATTCAAGCCTGAGGGAATAATGAGAAATTTGAACCTGGCCTGAACCCAGAAGATCCGGTCAGGGTCAATTCAGGTTCAAGCAGAGAATGAAAGCTCTACTCCAAAACCCCAATCAACTGAGGCATCCCTCAAGGCTCTGTGCTTAGACCCCTCCTCTTCAACATTTACATGCTCCCTCTTGGTCAGATCATCAGCCACCATGGTCTAACGCTATCTTTTGACGGGAACAACCCTACTAGAAACTGAAAAGTCTTTCCTTTATGTTCCCAAAACAACCAAAAATGCAGTATTATGCATGCCAGGCCAGTGGTTGGAGGTGTAACTTAATGACACGCCATAGAAGAAGACCACGTCCCTCCACAAAATGTAACCATGACCTCTCCATCCTCATAGGATCTGTGCATTGCCATTTTGCAACAAGAATTTAATGTTTCATGCTCATACTGTGACTGCTATGAACTTCTATGCTGATGACACGCAACTGTATCTCAGCACCAAAACATCCACTCAACTCCCCCCACAGTCTCTCGTCAGCTGCATTAAATAAAAATATGGATGTCATCAAATCTAATAAGATTGAAAACAGAACAGAGCTCATGGTTGTGGCCCTCAAAGCACTGCTCCAGAAGTTTGGAGAGCTCGTCCTCAATGTGGACAGCTCCATCCACCCTTTCCTAATAGTCCATATCCCGGGTGTCATTCTGGGCTCCAACCTCTCTGTCTAGTCTCACATTAAAAACCGTCACTAAATCCGACATCACTCATATTAGTTTTAGTCTCATTCATCACTCACTCAATTCTGAACTTCAGTACTTATGAGTCTGTACGGCTACACAAGTTTTCTTTGACTTGACTGGGATTCTTGTCTTTACTGTGTGAAATCAAAGAGGCTTTTCTCATTTGTCAGTCATGCAAACCTCTGAAATTAAAAGAATGTGTAACAGGAACAGACGAAGCATGAAAGGAAGTTGAATAAGTGTGTGTGTGTGTGTGTGCGTGCGTGTGTGTGTGTGTGTGTGTGTGTGTGTGTGTGTGTGTGTGTGTGTGGTGCTTGATTCTGACCTCCTCTCCATCAGGGCGAGTTATTTCTCCAGTCACACTCGGCTGCCGTGGAGCTAATAACATCTGAGTGAACAGAAAGAGAGTGAAAGAAACGTCTGATTACACACTGTGAGAATCAAATAACAGCCCAAAACAAGACATTTAAACCAGCTGTTGAGATGAAAAGCTGAAGCACTTAATGAGAAAAAAATGTGTTTGTAACTCTGCTGGAAGCTTGTTTGGACTCCAGTTTCCCACTGATATTTCCCAAATTTCACCTCGGCGCTACACAATGCGCACAGCAGTAAGAACACTAAACACAGGACACTGAAACAGGCTAAACGTGTTTTAATTCAACATTGTTTTAGAGCTAGCTTCACTTTTTGACCAGGTAACTCACAGTTTACTGTTGTTGGTAAAAGCATCACACAGCAAAGGAAATGAAACACGACATGATGTTTTATACCTGCTGGTTTATGACCTGAATATTTATGTATGTCTGTTAAATAAACTCACTTCTGCAACTGTGATGTTTTCTGTCTTTACAACACTTCAGTCATATGTTATTTCTATTTTGGGGGATTTTCAGGGCAGATTGTCCAACCTCGATCTGATGAAAAATTTCCCCAAAATATTTCATTAAAATCACCCAAAAGCAGTCAGTTTGAAATCTAGTAACATATAACAACTTGTCTGTCAACAGCAGTGATTCTCCTGAAGTGCTGAAAAATCAGGAAGAACGTCCTAAGATTAAAGAGATATCCTAAAATCCAGAAAATGTCCTCAAATCCAAGAACCGTCCTTAAATCAGAGAAACAGTCCAAGAAATGTCCTAAAATCCTTCAAATGTCCCAAAATATTAGAAATGTTCTAAAATTCTGAGAAACATCCTTAAATCAGAGAAATGTCCTGAAGTCCTACAAATGTCCCAAAATCCTAGAAATGTCCTAAAATCCATCTGAGAAACGTCCCAAAATGATAGAATTGTCCTTAAATCCAAAAAGTGTCCTAAAATCCTGGAAATGTCCTAAAATCCTAAAACATGTATGGGGCTGCTTTGACTGGCCCCTGACCCTCTGTCATTTTGCAAAAGTGGCCCCTAAGCGAAGCAAGCTGAGTATCCCTGATACATATACACACTTTGATCACCACTTTTTCTTTAACCAAAACCTTAAATCTCAAAAATGTCGACTTTTCAGGAATTGCCTGTTTTCAGCTTGATGTGAAAGCATTTCTAATTTACCCAGCGGGCTTGAGGAGCATTTTACGAGCCTGAAAGTTTTTATCTTTCACCAGAAAATGGTGTTGAAATGCAGACTGACACAAATCAGCACTCTCTCAGATTTGTGGCGGTGCTGAAAGTGCATTTGGACAGTGAGAAGTGATTTTTACTGCTGTTTACATCCACCGGTGGCAGTCAGCACTCTTAAAACCCTGTTATCCCCCCTGAAAGTGTCCCGCCGCTGACCCTCGATGGGACTCTGCAGCTCAGCAGCACCAGACCTCAGCCGGCCTGCAGACATGAGCAGACCTGATCTGTCAAGACAAAAGCACAGAGATTATTCTTTGTTCTTTCTGGAGCAGCAGCAGCGTCTTGATGTGCTGCAGCGAGCGCTCTGAAGTGTCACCGACAGATGAAGGTCTGTCACCCTGTCGGCAGAGCTGTTCTCTCTTCTTAAGGAAAGAGCTGAGCCGTTATGACGCCTCGCTGTCGGGTGAAGTGAGCGGTAAAGATGTGTTTGGTGAGGCAGAAGCCTGTGAGTGCAGACGGCGAGGACGCTATCAGATGGAGGTCCAGATCCTGCTGGTATTTTTAGCGGCGAGAGAGAACCCAGAAGGTGTTGGATTACGCAACATGGGCACATGCCGCCCTCACTGATGGCAGTTTGTCATCTTATATCAGCACTCAGGACCATGATGCACTGCAGCGCGGATGCACTTAAACTTTGTTCACCTTCGCAAACACCTCCGACATCAGCTCAGAGGACGATCGCAGCGGTTCCATTTATGAAGATATGATCATAGGTGACTTCTTTTAAATCACTTCTTAAAACTCATTTTTATAGACCGGCTTTTAGGTGACGTTGTCTTTTTATTTAATTGATTTATTTTTATTAATTTTTACTATTTTATTTATGTTTTAATTATTTAATCTTTAGGGCCCGCTTTGATATTACACACACGTGTTTCACTCTGCGCACAACAGGAGATTAACTCAAGCTTTAAATATATTATGAATTTTTATCATTTTCTTCCATTGAGTCCATTTGGTAATCAACATCAGTCCTAACTATAAATATCAAATGTTCATCAATTTTCAGAAATTTAACCCTTTAAATACTCACATTTATACTGCTCTGCACACGAAATGCGCTTTTCAAAATCAAGCTATAAAATATTATACGTTAATATTATTTTCCAATTATTAACCAACATCAGTCCTAATCGTAAATATGAAATATTCATTAATTTTCAGAACGTTAACCCTTTAAATCCCATGTTTTTGTCATGATACCTCTATGTTTTTAAATGAAAAAAAACCCACTAAAAATAAATTATTTTAAACTGTTATTATCAGAGTCTGGGATATGTCAATAATCAGCAGCATCATTGATTGTGACAGGTCACCTTGTGGAAATAGCATGTATTTTCTCCATATGCCAAATGTGGTCAAAATGACCTCATCAGGTGAAAAATAGTATTTAAAAAAATTAGGCAAAAGCCCCGTTTCATGACTCTATCTGGTACGGTTGTGACAAAATGTGTCCACAGACACACGTATAAACATCTGGAAACACACAGAAAACAGCTTCTGTGGAAGTACACATTGTGCCATAATCACACACACACACACACACACACACACACACAGACACACACACACACACAGACACACACACACAGATCCCTTCTTCCTTCTCTCTACAGACACAAAGTGCTCAAACGTGAGACCACAGCCTCCTCTGCTGGTGGACTGTCCTCTGCTTACTCTGCACGCTCACAGCGTTTCTACAAAGGTTTCTTTCCTCGGTTTTTAGATCAAACCTGCAGATTTAATCTACAACATGAGCTGCAATGTTTCAACAGTTCGTACTGCACCTTCTCTTACCTCCACAGATTTTAAAGTGGATGTAATCAAGAGAAAGAGGAAAAGAAGGAGGAGAAATAAGAGAGAGAAATGACACGGAGACTACAGATGTGAGGAGAGAAGAACAAAAGCAGTTCATTTAGATAAGAAAGAAACCCAAAAAAAGAAGGTAGGAAAGAGGAAAGACAATACAAGGAAGTACAGACGAAAGAAACGGAGGAAGAATAAAGATAATATTGCAGAAAGGAGGACGGAGGGAAGAAGCGATGAAAGAAAGAGTGTGATGAGGAATGAGGGGAAAAGTATGAGGGCACTGAGAAGAAAGAAATGACTGAAAAATGGGGAAGAAAATAAATGCAGAATAGAGTCTTGAGGCTGTAACAAATGACAAAGCAAAAGGAAAACAGAGTGAAGATGGACATACGAAGAAAGACAGAAAAGATCGGAGGAAACCAGAATGACTGCCATTACATCCGTGCATGCTTTAAACACATCTATCCATCCAATCAGCACAGTGTCAGTGACCTTGACCTTTGACCACAAATTCTAATCAGTCCTGACTCAGTGGAGACATTTGTGCCAAATTTCAGGAAACTCCCTCAAGGCCTCTTTGAGATATTGCATTCACTAGAATGAGAGGGATGCAAGGTCACAGTGACCATGATCTTAGACCACCTAAATGTTATCAGCTCATTGTTGAGTCCAAGTAAAAGTTTGTGCCAAATTTGAATACAAACATTTAAGGTGCTCTTGAGATATTGTGTTCACAAGAGCGAGACAGATGAGGTTACAGTGACCTTAAACTTTGAGTACGACCACCAAAACCTTGTTGGTTCAAGTGAACATCTGTACCAAAATAGAACAGAATAGTGTTTTTGAAATACTGTGTTCACAAAAACAAGACAGATGCAAGGTCACGGTAACCTCGTCCTCTGACTGCCAAATTCTAATCAGTTCACCCTTGAAATCAAGTGAACGTTTGTGCTAAATTTGAAGAAATTACCTCCAGGAGATATCTTGAGATACACAAGAATGGGACAGATAGACAGAACAACAACCCGAAAATACAACATCTCCAGCCTCAGCTGTCGCCAGAGGAGAGACACAAAAACATGAACAGAAAAGTGGAGGGAAAGATGGGAACATGGAGAGAAAAGTCAATAAATAAGAAATTCTTGAGGACGTTAGGATGCAGAAGAAATTCATTATATGAGATGTTAAACTGAACCACGAGATGGCAGCAAACCTCAGTCAGTCTGACCTGAGATCAGCTGCACAAACACTGCTGGCTTTGTCTCTTCTGATGCCGAGAGGAAACAAAACACTGGATTGTCTGTGCCAAATATTTGACTCGTCACAGGCTGTTTTCATCTTTTAGGGAACTCTTCAGGCTGAACCCAAAAAGGTAGCGAGAGTTTGTAGTCAGGACCGAAAATTGAAAACAACATGGTAGGCATTTTTGAGGAAAAGCATTTTAAGCATTGTTTCTATATGATTTTTTAGTGCTGAATCCATTTCTGCCGGTTGCCCAGCTGTAAAAGTTACCGTTTAGTCATAATTATTGATTAATTAGCATAATTATTGATTAATCGCCCAAAGTTAGAAATTGCTATCAATTTCCTATTTGTTAATATTATATATATGATTGTTTGGTATCATTGTAAAGGGGACCTTCTAGCCTTTAATTTAAGCCCATATTTGTATTCTTTCTGACAAACACAGAGGTCACATGACCTCTTTAAACCATAAATTACACACATTTTCCCACAATTTTCGCATAAGCTATATAGTTTCTTTTATCCCTGTGGGATCAAGGGATATCAAGGACCCAAAAGCCAACAATCTCAATACTAAATAGACTTTGAGGATTCAGGAAATGTATGATATTTCTTTGTGAGAGGTTATTGTGAGCCTTAAAATAGCAGTAACCGGCTCAGGCCCATTCACCTCCATTCATTCTTTGCACCAGCATTATGTAAACAAAAAAACCCACACCAATTGTTTAGATGTAATGATATTATTACTAATACTAATGCAATGATAATCAAAGGCCAGGTAGACATTTTTCATCCTTTTAATCAGTAAAATTCACTGAAACATGGTAACTAATTACAAATATAAATAGTAATGATTAAATCAAAACAGCATTACAGGTTCTTTGTGATCATATTTTTTTTTCCTTCAGTGCATTACATATTCATGCAAACGTCACTTGACTTTCGGCACTGACAAGATGCAGTGCGTGGGTTTGGCTTACAGCCGCATCGGGCTGTCTTGCATCCAGTTGTGCAGCCACAGGTCACTAGCTCCTCACAGGCATCTGGAACTGCACGCAACGACATGAGTTCAGGAACAAGCACGTTGTTCTCCATCTTCCATCCCATATTTTCAGGGGTGGCAGCACCGGGTACTGCAAGTGGGCCTGCCGCCAAACCAAAGTCTGGAAGTGAACACGCTGGATGTGAAATTTCAGAGCATCTCTGGTGGGTGGCAGTCTCTCTATGGTCATGCCTTTGACAAACATGCCCAAACTGACTTCATTGATGTTGTTTGTGTTGTTTGCACCATATAATTTACAGAAAAACATTTCTGCATCCATGATGGTGGAGTCACTAAGCTCAGGACCTTCACCAAGCCCCTTGAGTAGATGGCTGTGCTGTCTAAACACATTCCAGCAGGTCTTCTTTGTGTGTCCTGAAATGTATGATGTCGAGTCACTCCCAGTGAGTGCATGGAAACCTGGAAGTAGCTCAAGATCCTCTTCTTCCATCTGCAGCTTTTCCACAACTGCATGAATGGGGATGTACTTTCTGTCCTTTGCTGTCCCTGCTTTCATCCAGATTTGTTGGCATGGCATTCTGTGGAAGTAGGCGATCAGCAGAATCAAGACATCGGTGTCTCTTACAGACACAACAATGGTTTCTGCTCTGCTTCTAATGCAGTGAAGAACAATTCTTGTATCTGCTTCTTCATGTTTAGCTTCCAAGCTGTCTGTGTCAAAGTTTGGGTCAGTAGCTTCGACCCTCTCTTCATCGCTGAAACCACCTGCGGCAACTATGGTTTTGTTTGCTGGTGCCCTCAGAATCAGCTGTTGGGAGAGAAAGCGAGCCATGTCTGCCTTGTTGTCTTGGTGAGCAATGAAGTTGCAGGAAGCGGTAAATCTCTGTTTGTAACTAATAACTAGTAACTAATTAATAGTTGTTATTACTACCTATTAATAACTAACACTGCCACATGCTCACGGGTATAGCCTGCTAGCTGGGCTATAGTTAGCTAAAAAATCTATAGACTTTTCAGTATTACATCACTGACTTGTAAACAATAAACACAAAGGTAATTTAATAAAGATAAATATTAAATATTAGTTACATAAAGAACAAAGTTGAATGAACTTGGGTTGGGCGATAAGTAAGCTATAGACTAGCAATGAAATCAATGAATTCCAAGAATTAACAATAGCTAGCTCGTAAATAGAAACTAGCTTAAATCTATGGATAATCTAGCTAGCTATCTTTAATCTATGGAATTCACTGATTTCAAATAACTTCATTGATTTACATAAACACATTCATCAAATAAAAAACAAGTGTTAGTTACCTTAGATGGATACCAACAAAGTAATGAAAGCTGTCAGCATGCGTGTCGGCCTCTTGTCTGCAGTAACTCCCTAGTCGGGTTCCAGGCTCACAATAATCCCCCAGATTGTAATAATATGGTGATGTTATACATTTTCTGAAACTCCATAGGCAAGTCAGTATTTCAGTATCTGTTTTTTGTGTCTCTGGTATTCCTAGGTACCACAGGGCTAAAACAAAGAAAATAACTTATAAAAAATATGTTCTTTGTGGTTTGAGGAGCTCTAGTGACCTCCATGTGTGTCAGGAAGGTTCATAATTGGATTTGAATGAAAGCTACAAATGTCCCCTTTAAAATGACACCAAACACAACATTATTGAACATGAGCCCTAACTATGAGCCTAAACCAGGATAGGCAACAGTGTCTAACATCCAAATTACCATGGAAGGGGGATAACTTGGAGGAGGAAATATAGAAAATCAGGGGCCTTATTTGAAGGGCAACCGGTGGATTCTTGTTTGGGACACCTTGAACTTTCAAAAAATGCTGGTTGCCCACTTTTCCTCAAAAATGCCTACAGGGTCACATGATTCTGAAGTTACAGCCCAGTCTATTGAACCTCGAGCACAAAACAAAAGCTCTGCTTGTTCATCACGAGGAAGCTCCGAGGTTCCTCCGGTCCCAAAATATTCAACATCAACTTTCTTCCATCATGATAAATCCAAAATTACACTCAAGAACAGGATAAACAGTAAACAATATCCAATGACGTCAATTCTGACCTAACATCGGTCAAAAACAAACTTTTGTATGATTTCCTACAAAGTAGCACCCCATGAACAATAATAATAATAATAATTAATTAATAATTATTATTATTATTATTATTATTATTATTATTATTATATTATTATTATCATTATTATTATTATTATTATTATTATTATTATTATTATTATTATTATTATTATTTATTATCAATTATTATTCTATTATTATTATTTGCTCATTGCTTTTTCCCTTGTATTTTGAAAGAAATCGCAGTTCAACGGTTTAAAAACTTGGAAGGCGACTAAAAGCAGCACATGAATTGTCATTGTTTGTTTCTGCAAACCATGATAAAATACATTTGTACATCATTTCGTGGCAGGTACATTGAAACTTTGCATCAACGCTGTGGTTAAGGTGTGGTTGGCAAAAGCAAAAAATGGCTCAAATGGCTGCGGCCGCAGCTGCGCAGCAATGTCTCAGTGACAATCAACAGCTTTTTTGTCGGCGCTGGAAACACAGCGATGGGTCGTGAGAAAACACCTCTGTTTGGGGGCTAAAATCCACTGTAAATGCTAAAAAAACAACTGGTTTTGTTGTTTATGGGTTTTGAAGAGCGGTCTGCAGCTGGCGAGCGTGGAAAAGTTGATCAGCACGAAGGTTGGCTAACATGAGGCCATGATGTGATGACGGGAAAGAGAGAAGCTTATTAAAGAGGGACTTTTTGGTGACTTAATTCAAATTAGAGCTCAAAGGATCAGCTGATTAATCATCTAGTTGTATAACGTTTCTTGAAAAAGCCTTATTTGAGCTGGTTCCAGGAAAAAGATTTTGTCTGGTATTATAGTAAAATTAATCTTTTGAGGTTTTCACCTTTTTTTCTCCTGCCCAACAAGTAAACTGGAGACGTCATATTGGCCTCTGGGAACTTGTAATGAGCCTGTGTTCACTATGACCCCGCTTCTAAGGCTAATTCATTTTACATAAAGAGTTGGATCCGTGACTCCAGACATAAAAAGATGAAATCACATGTGAGGGTGTGAGTCGCCTGAGAGCTGCAGCCTCAGAGCTGCAGCCTCAGAGCGGTTCTGGTTGGTGTTTCTGCTGCTGCACCTGCAGATCATGAGACGCGCTAAAAACAGAGCTGCTGTTTCCCTCCTCAACACTGGGCCGTATTATAGTGAAGCACCCAGAGGCTAATTGATCAGAGTGGGCCCAAAATCAGCCTGACACTCCCCCCCAAGGAGTGGAAACAGCATAGTCACAGAGAAAAGGGGAAAACTATCTGCAATTATTTTATTTGTAACGGATGTTTTACATAATTAAAAAAGTATTTTTTATTTTCTGAATGGCTTAAAATCCATGAAAAGCTGTGGAAAAAATTGTCAGGCTATACTAATTAGGCCAGTGATGCTAAACTTATGACCCGCTGGCCAAAGCTGGCCCCTGATAGGATGCCAAAATCCTGAAAATGTCCTAAAATCCTAGAAAAATATATGGGGCTGCTGTCACTGGCCCCTGACCTCCTGTCATTTTGCAAAAGTGGCCCCCAATCAAAGCAGGTTGTGTATTCCTGAATTAAGCCAAGCACACAAACAGACTATCAAAGAACAAAGAAAAGGTCGATCGATAGTTTGAGCGTAGCAAAAGCAAAGTCTCCTGAATACATGTTTATCTTATAATAACTTGTCTCTGGTTATGTGTTAAACACATGACTCTGGTTATTTCATTACTGGGAAATAAACGCAGCACAAATTAACTGCTTTAAAAATACATTTCACAGAAGTGAAGCCTCCGTTTCCTTTCTGGCCGCTGGCTGTGCTCTGAAATATTAATGCAACCTCTATATTCTCCATACAGACCTCTGCTCCGCTCACTGTTTCTCAAAGATGAATGACAGCAGAAAGTGACAGGAAGACAGCAGAAGTTAACCGAGTCACAGTTTTAAATTAAAAGCAGCCGTCTGTGTTTCAGACATACAGAAAAAAAAAATCTGTTTAGTGGAAAAAAAAATGGGCGGAGGGCCCACCAGGCACCCTAACAGGGGCCAGATTTGGCCCAAAGGCCATAAATTGAGTATCACTGTCCCTTTTAAGTTTTAAAAAATCTTTCTTTTCACTGGTTTTTATTAATTGTTTCTAGTATTTTAGCACATTCCCAGGATTTTAGAACATTGCTAAGATTTTAGAACTTTTCTATGATTTTAGGACTTTTCTAGGATTTTAGGACAGGTCTAGGATTTTATATTTTCAGGATTTAGGATGTATCTTGGATATTAGCACATTTGTAGGATTTTAGCACACGTCAAGGATTTTAGGACGTTTATAGGTTTTTAAGACGTTTCTAGGTTTTCAGGACGTTTGTAGAATTTCAGGACGTTTCTAGGATTTTAGGACATTTCTAGGATTTTAGGACATTTTTCAGATTTCAGGAAATTTCTAGGATATGAGTATGTTTCCAGGATGTAAGGACTTATATAGAATTTTGGCACAGATTTCAGAACGTTTCTATGATTTTAGGACTTTTCTAGGATTTTATGATATTTTTAGATTTTAGTATGTATCTCCGATTTTAGCACATCTGTAGGATTTTTGGACGTTCCTGGGATTTTAGAAAGTTTCTCAGATTTTCTCAGACTTTTATTGTATCTTTTAGCACGTGTCTGGGATTTTAGGATATTTCAAGGATTTAAGAATGTTTCTTGGATTTTAGCACATCTCAAGGATTTTAGTACATCTCAAGGATCTCAAGGACTCGAACCTCCTGTCAGGGGAACCTTCTGTATTGAAACAACTTTTAAATGTTGCTGAAACTCACTAAGATTGGAGGTCAGTGGCAGATGTAAAAAATTACAGAAGCTCAGACCTGCGTAAAAAAATGGAAAACAAAAGCTATTTGCTGCCCGTCCTGTAGGGGGCGAAACTATGAGTAGCAAGTCCTCTGGATTAACTGTAGCATCTCCCTCCATCTGCACATAGAGGTGTGATTACAGTAGCAAGCAAAGTACCTGCCTCACACACACACACACACACACACACACACACACACACGCTGCATATTCTCCATACTGGTCCATAGATTACTCTCCTGCTGTTTTCAATGATTAATTAGCTGCTGGTTCCATTATTGATGCTGTGTTTGTGTGCAGCAGAGAAGCTGCGCTGAATAATACATTGAACCCCGACTCTGCTGCTGCTTTTGGGGGAAGACATGGAGGGAGAAGAGGGGAGGAAACATATTAGGGTAGGAGAAATAAAGAAATGAAAGGTCATGGGGAAAAAGAGTGAGAATAAGAACTGTTTTAGTTTTGTTTTTTAAATGCTTTTTGTCTATTTTACACGTGGTTTTCCCCAGATTTCCTCCTCCTGGTTCCTCCTCCAGTGAACGTTGTATCTGTGATTTAGGTTCAGGGTATGAAGGTATATCAATAATTATAAATATCTCCACTCAGGTGCGCGCAAATGAGATACACCAATGAGAACTGTGGTTTGTCCCTGATCATGTTGCCGTAGTCGGCAGACACTATTGCACATGTAATATCAGGCAGTTCGTCCGGCCTTGCCATAGACAGCATATAAAGGATCTGGATCGCCCCCTGGTGTCTGACTGCAGTGTAGGTCATAAAGCCCGCCCCTCCACATGAGTGAAGGAAAATAGGCCAATCTAAAAACTCAAAGGACACGCCAAATAAAACTTTTTGTCATTGAAGGAGGCTCTCATCACCCTGATGTTTGTTCAAGTGTTTGTTTTTTATGATAAATTTGGTTTTAATGAGTTATTAAATTATACATAAAAGGGGCATTTCCCTCATGATTGACAGCTGTGACACCCAATCCATGCGCTCGCATTCAATGGAGCTGCCCACTGCAGATATCGCTACTGCGCAGACTCCGACTGTCAATGACATCACCATCGCACAATGGCAACGCCCATATCTCGGATATTTTGACCTCACTTAAACATGGCGGGGGCATGTCGTCCATCTCTATATACAGTCTGTGGTCCGTGCACATACAAAGACAACGGCCAATCAAACAGACAGTACGCTAACCAATTATTTTGCGATACTACTACTAACACATAATGAAAACTGGTGCAGTCTACATGTTGATTTCATTCCTTTACTACTGTTAACTGCAATGGTTGAGCCAATTCAAGTATCAACACTTTCATATGCGAGAGCCTACTAATAAAATAGAAATATTTCAGCTGGGTGTGAGTTTGTTTTTGTCCCAGGAGCTGCTACAAACAGGCAGCAGACGGTTTGATGATCCTCGGCTGTCGGGGGGGAGAAAAACAATGAAGTCTTACTGGAAATGAAGCCTGTTTGTTGAACACATTCTGGTGTCAGATACTTGTGAGGAGTGTTAGCAAAGGTTTCAGGGTCCCCCAAAGTCCTCCAAAATCATTCAGCAGCATCCTCATGTAAACTCTCAGCTGGAGACAAGAAAAAGGAAAACAAACAGCAGCGCGGCGGAGAAAAGAGCAGCGGAGTGGAGTCGGATGGCGCGAAGTGTTATTACAACGTTTATTCAAATCAATTCAAAGTGAAAACAGCTTTGTTAATGTGACAGCTGCGGTGTGCTTCTGCCAAAGCCGCACGACAATCTCATTTGTCGAGCTTGGCAGGAGGAATGTGAGCTGAACAGTGATGAAAAGACTCATTTTGAACTGAGAGGCTCTTAAAGGGCCGTCGTCCACGCTTTGGCTTCATGTTCACCGCGGGTATTAATTTGCGGTGTTTCTGTATTTTGGCAGTTTGTTGCACCATCAGCTCACTAAGTGTTTATCAGAGCTCCACATGGAGCTGAGCTGAAGCCAGATTCAGAGTCTGTTTGTGTCCGTGCTGCAGCGTGACGCCGTGTGCATTAAAGGACCAGTTTGGATTCATTCCAAGTCTGAATAAATTACTCACATGTTGTATGTTCATTATGTTTTAGGGCCTGTGTGCATCATTCATCCTGTCCGTGCCAGCAAAAGTATAATTTACATGCATACAGCTCTGAGGTCCAGTTTTCACGACGGCCATGAGAGGAGGCCGCCTTACAATACACCGAAGTGTGTTGTATGTGTTTTTGTATTTATGTGAAACAGTTGACCTTCGGGGACATGAGACAAATTCCAGCATTATTTCTGACAATTAAGTGAAATCTAATCTAATATATTGGTCTAGATAAGCTGCTTGCGCAGTCGACCGGTATGGACAGAATGGGGGTCAGGCCTAATAAGTTTATCTCTGGCCTTTATGTCCTGAAAACTATCCTTTCACCAAACCTCCACATGGAAAACACTGTCACAAATGTCACAAATTAAATGATTACAGCAACCAATTACTGTTTCAACATACAGTATGCCATATGAGTATTTAATAAACTTTCCCCCTCAGATCTTCTTACATGATTCATTATCATCAGTTCGTGATTTTAATTATATCCCAGGAGTTACTCTGTGACGCGGCAATTTACTTTAATGCTGCATACATTCATTCCTTGTTTGCTTCTACCCAAATAGCCTGTGGACGCTAAAGCAAGTCCACTAAAGCTCATGTCCATTTAGGCTGGAATTTAAATTCGATACTGTACACTGTACTGTTATACAAGTCAACCACTTCGTGGTCTGACCTCCTCTGATGAAGCCTGATACTGAAAGCATGTTTAGCAGATGTAATACCATGTTTAGTGTGTTAGCATGTTAGCACTAGGTGACCAAAGTCAGTAGAGCAAGAATGTATTTAATTTTTATGGCAATCCCTTCATCCAAAAGTTTGGGAGATATTTCTGTCTATGTGTAGGTGTATCTATTTTTATTGATGCCAAATATTTATTACTTAAGTGTGTGTATATATGTATATTAATACTCTTTTATTGCTGCTACTGCAGTGAAACAGCTGCTGTATTTCATTATACAATGACAATAAACTATCCATCCATCTATCTATCTATCCATCTATCTATCTATCCATCTATCTGTCTATCTATCTGTCTGTCTATGTGGTTGTAAAAGTCTTAAAATTTACAGGAAATTTGCAGAAGTTTGAAGCAATATTATATATAATATGTTATGTTTTATATATATAATATGTTTTTGGGTTTTCCGTATGTCTTTCCCAATTTCATAAACGCAATATCTCAAGAACACCTTCAGGGGATTTCCTCAAATTTGGCATAAACGTTCACTTAGACTCAATGATGAACTGATTCGTACTGACCATTGATTTGATGGTCATAGGTAAAAGGCCATGGTTACCTCGCATCTGTCTCATTCTCATAAATGCTATATCTCAAGTACGCCCTGAGGGACTTTGTTCAAATGTGGCACAAACGTCTACTTAGACTGCGTGATGAACTAATTACGTTTAGGTAGTAAATGGTTAAGGTCATTGTGACCTTGCGTCCATCTCATTCCCCTGAACACAATAACTCAAGAATGCTTTCAGGAAATTTCCTAAAATTTGGCACAAACGTTTATTCGGACTCAACAACAAATTGATTAGATCCTGGTGGTCAAAGTTAAAAGGTCACTGTGACCTTGCATCCATCTAATTCTTGTGAATGCAATAACTCAAGAGGGCTTTGAAAGAATTTCTTGAAATTTGGCACAAACATTCACCTGGACTTAAAAAAAAAATCTATTAGATTTTGGTGGTCCAAAGGTCAAGGTCATGGTTACCTCAGGTCGGTCACATTCTTGTAAACAGTAGATCTCAGGTACACCTTGAGGGACTTTCTTCATATTTGGCAAAAACATCCTCTTAGACTGAACGATGAACTAATTACATTTTGATTGTTAAAGGTCAAGGTTACTGTGAGATCACATCCATCATATCCTCAAGAATGGATTACCTCAAGATCACCTTAAGGGAATTTCCTCAAATTTGGCACTAACGTTCACTCAACAATGAACAAATTAGATTTTTGGTGGTCATAGGTGAAAGGCCATGGATTTATAAAATTGAAAAACGGGGGTAGGACTTGATCATTATTAACTTCCTCCAACTCTTTTTCGGTCATGAAAACTTACTGAATATGTTGGATGGGCATTCTGGCGTTGTTTCTCTTGATTGTATTTTATTTTGCGCTCCTAATTTATTTGGCATGCTCAAAATAAAGTTCGAATTAAACTGTCATGGCAACATACGTGTCAGGACAAACATGGTAAAAACTGTAACTCTAACTTGACTCATTCACAGAGGCTTAAAACTGTGAGGCGGTAATTTTAGTTTCCACATTAAAGGTTTGCTGGTTGTTTTTTTTTTTCATTTTTTATCTGAATAGAGTTTCTGATAACAGCGGGCGAGCGTCATGTGCTCTACAGACTGTACAGCCCCTTTAAGCAAATTTCCTGAATTTTATGTACGGCTATAGAAATAAAGTTAACTTGACTTGACACAGTTATGATACTGGATAAAATATTATCCCCTACAGCTCATATTTGTACTTTAGCTATTTTCATGTTTTTCTTCCAATCACACGCTCTCGCCCACAAGCTGATAAAATTCTGCGAACTCTTGAGCTTTCAGGCAGATAAGATGAAAAATGCAATAACCAAGAGTTGTTTGTTTGTTCCTGGAAAAAACGACATGTTGGCGATATGAGTTTGATAATAAGCAGCCGTGTGACTGGAAAGCCAGCAGGGAGAAATGAAGCAGAAACACACACACACACACACACACACACACACACACACATACACACACACACACACACACACACACACACACACACACACACACACACTTTCTCTCTCTCTCTCTCTCTGTTGACGCTTTAACCCTTTAACAGTCACACTAAGAAATGTCTTTGCAAAAAAAAACTATACAACATTATAGACTGTGTTGACAAAATGCATTTTTTTGCAAATGCAATTTATTAATAAAAAATATTTTCCTAGTATAAGGAATTGTAAGAAGTGCAAAAGTCAATGTAATACAATAAAAAAATCGGAAAATAAAAGTGACAATTTTTTTTCTAAATAAAGAAAAATAATTAGAAAATAAACAAAAAAAATACAAATGATAATGAATCTAGTAGCAAAATCAGTTTGAAGTGTATGGTCGAAACAAACAAGTATTCAATTTAATATAATAAAAATTTAATTTAACAGAGTTACAGCATAATCAGTATAATAATACTAATACTGCATTGTATAAAAACATCTGTATAAAATGAAACTGGGTTTTCAACAGTGCAGTTTCAATGCCTGTTAAAGGGTTAAGAGACACTCTGATGTGGTCAACAGCTTCGACACAAACTGCAAACCAAAGTCCGCTCAGATGTTTGGAATATTTTCATGAAGCAATAACATTTAATTCCTACATTCATCCTTTATTTTTCCTAAAATGGCTCGTTAGCCTTGTTAACGTGCCTCATTTACGCTGAGGAGCAGCTGCTGCTGCAGTCTGAATGTGAAGAATGCCACTTCAGGGAAAACCTTTAAAACAACACTTTGCTTTATTGACTCAAACTTCACTTGTTCTGCTGTCTTTCTGCTGTTCGCTAACTCGCTTTGACAGATTTAAAACACACATGAAGCTTGTTAAACTAATGTGCTTCTCCACAGATGACAACTTGAGGCTTTAATCAAGATCCAAAACTCTCCCAAAATCACAACAGCAGCCAAATGTTTAAGTGCTGAAAACTGGGCCAAATGCTCTGACTATAGGGGATGAAATATGTGACTTTAGGTTTGATTTCTGTGTGCAGACCAGTTTGTTTTTTCATTTTGTAAGATGAGACTTTTTTTTTAAATTGGGATAGTTTGTGTGTTAACCTGAGCAAATTGGCTTGTTTTCTTTCAAAAAACATGGGAAAATGGCAATGAGTAAGTCAATGGAAATGGCCAAAAATTAGCTAGAAATTAGTGTAAAGTTACCCAAAAAATAGCTGAAATAAAGCAATAATAAAAGAAAATTTTAAAGAAACAAAACAAATAAAAGACCATAAAAAAGTGCAAAAGAAAAAGACCATTTAAAATCTGTTTTAATCTAATAATAATAATAATTATAATATTATAATAATTTCAATGTTTTCTTTTTCTCCAAAGTAATCAAACCAGGTTTTAAAGGGTTAAGCTACAGTACAAATTCAGGACTTTGAGACTCCTGTCCCCTTTAAGACTTGGCTTTAGTGCTGTGGTTCCTCATGAATGTAGAAGTACATTTTATTTGTTTGTTTGCATGGATTCCTTTCACTCAGTGTAAATTGTCCAGTAATGTAATCTCCCTCTGAATGTCCCTCCACAGTACGAGAATAAACCAAATGACCTCTGAAACATGGCCGCTGAGTTCCTGCTGGTGTAACATCGTCAGTGTCTCCCTCTACTCTTCTAAGGCTATATCGCAATAAATGAACTATATATCTCGATATTTTGTCCTTTAAACTAATCATTAAAATACTTATTATTATTAATTGAACTGCAGTTACAATAAAGTCAATACTGTTATATAATAAAGTTGAATATACTACTGCTATATTAACATTTAATAAATATGGTTATAAAGAAGTTAAATGAAGTACTTTTATAATTAAATTTTAAAAACTGCATGTTTTTTAAATTGTGCTTTTATTTTGAAGGACCCGGCTTGTCTCACACTGGAAGCTTTGATGTTTTTGCTGTCGACTCGAAGCTTCCTGTCAACAGCTGCTAGCGTGAGCAGAACGTTAAAGATTACGGGTTGACTGGCTGATTTTTGGGGCCAATATTTGACATTTTGTTGAGAGAAGCAGGTAGAAGGCAGATTTATTGATCATTTTTTAAACCAAATTTAAAAATGAAATTACTTTTGTCCTTGATCCAGCTACATCTCTGGAGTTTTAGGATGAGTTGACTGCTCGCGCACATCATCACAGAGACACGGTTAACCCCTAACATCTCAGATCAAGCTGTTGCACTGGATGGGCGGACCTTGCTGGGAGCCATAAGGACACAAGACACAAGAAAATTCAAAGAAATGCACTTCAGGAATTGAATGATGCCATCAGCAGCAACATGCCCAAACAACCGGATGGAGTTTTCATAGAAGCTGATGATTTTAACCAACTCATCCTTAAACTCCAAAGATGTCGCAGGATCAAGGACAAATGTAATTTCATTTTTTAAACTTTGTTTAAAAAAATACTAATAAATCTACCTTCTACCTTCTATTTGCAAATCACAGTGGTGCTTCATGTTTGCAAAATGTGACTTAATAATCAGTCTGGAGCTCTGCAAAAGCCCTGCTTTCTGTGTGTGTGTCTGTGAGAGGTGAAGAGCTGTAAAAGAGAGCGAGAGAACTGAAACACTGGCGGATTATAAAAAACAACATGTATATATATATATATCCCCATCTCTACTTTAGATTAAGACTGTGTGCATTAAATGTGCAGAAACTGTACATTTCCCGAGAAAAAGGAGGTTTATTTTGAAATAGAGTTTGGACAAGAACATGTTGTTTGTTGGTAGGAACAGATGTTTTTCTGAGCATCCTGTGGACAATATCCAAAGTCAGAGTGCAGTATCTGCTGTTTTTTGTTTAGGTATTATGGTTGTTTCACAGCCATGATATTTTTAGTTAAATTAAATCAAACTTAAAAGACATAAAATAACAGCATTACAACCTTTCTATCTGTTCTACAGTTCAGCCTGAAAAACATTATTTCAGCTTCTTTATTTCTGTTGTTGCTGCCTCTGTACGGTAAAAAGAAAATATTCAGTTGACTGTAATGATCAACTTCAGGTTTTAAAAAAAGGTGCTTGTGTGAGACACAGAGAGAGAGCATAAGTGCTGCAGAAGAATGACAGGAAGTAAGAATAATGAGCAGAGAGGGAAGCCGAGGAATTTCGGCATTCTCTATCCGAGGTTCCCACCGCAGACCTGAGCCGCTCCGATCGTACACTGCTAAAAAAGTCCTCTGAAGTCAATTCATCTGACGAAAATTATTCAGTCAAATTCACCTTAAAAGTGATCATCTCAGACAACCTGCCTGCAAGTAATACAAATGCAAACATTTTCATTTCACATTACAGTGAAGGTGTACTTTTACTCTGCTCACTCGTGCAAGTGCAGAAATCTTAATATAGCTCCAAACCTCATGTGGTGAAGATCTATGATTTATGATGTTTAAAGACCTGCATTCACATGAGTGACGGATATTTTTTGCAGCGTAGTGTACTTTGGCTGTGATAATCATCAGTGTTTATGTTGTCTCTATTTCTGGTTATCAGGGGCTCTCACACACACACACACACACACACACACACACACACATACACACACACACACATACACACACACACATAAACACAAGCCCAGGCACAGATTACATCATGCTGCTATTAATGAATTCTATTTTTGTAAACTGCCTCACAAAAACTGCAAAAAGGTAAAGAAAAGAAGTGTGTGCGCTCTCGTACTTCTCTGTGAGGACAAAGTCGAGTTAAAAACTTGACAGTGCGGATATTATTTTAGTCCAGACTTTAACAAAGAGCATTCAGGGCTAATAAAGTGAGGGCTAATAACTATTCATTTTTTCTATTTTTTAAGTTTTTTGCACAGGAAAAAACCGTATGTTTTTTTTTTTTTTAAACCTGAACATATACTATTGTTGCCCAAACCTGACGACTCAAACCTTAAGGACATACACCTAAAACTAAAGTGCTTTGCCAACTTTTTAAGTATATTTTTTAACATCTTGCAAGTTTATTAGACTGAAAAAGCAAAGACAACTTGTGCACCAGCGCACACATCCCTGCATGATTATATTAGGAATCCCCGGGCTGACAGTGGCTTGTTGGAAAATTTTAACATATCGCCCAACTCTGTTGGAGTAGAAATATAAAAAACTGCATTAAATAGAAATACAAGTACAAGTACTTGTACATTCATAGCCCCTTAGTACTTGAGAAAATGTATTTAATATCTCTCCATCGCTGTGTTTCATCAGCTCGTCAGCTCGCATTATTTCTGCTTCTCAGGACTGTTCACGGCGTATCACTGTAATCTTTATGTCTCTGGTGTACGCCTATATGTGCATATTGTACACATCTGACTGCGTGCACGTATGTGTGTGTGAATGTGTGCGCACATGTGCGTGAGTGTGATTGCAGTCAGGTGAGTGGTTGTGGCTCCAGGCTCATTTCCTCGGCTCTAAGAATAACCGGCCGCATGAACGGGCTGTTTTCACTCTCTGATTACAGATAGGACCTCCACCTCGATATCGCTCAGGTTCCCAAACACGCTGCGTTACAACACACACACACAGACACACAGACACACACACACACACACACACACACACACGCACAAACACACACACACACACACACGCACACACACACAAACACACACGCACAAACACACACACACAAAACACACGCACACACACACAAACACACACACACAGACACAGACAGACACAGACACACACACACACACACACACACACACACGCACAAACACACACACACACACACACACACACACACACAACAACACACACACACAAAACACGCACCCTGCAAAAATACTATAGCCAATTTTAATCTAGTTTCCATGCTAACCTGGATGCAAGATTTTTTGAAACATGGCATGACATCTCTTCTTGTGCTGCGTTCAGACACCTGTCACATGGATTTATACCCAATTTCTTTTGAAAAAATGACTAAAAAGGTATTAAGCATCTTGGCAGGAGATGTCTCATAAGGTCCTTAATAAAAAATAGAAAAAGAATAAAAGAAAATGACTTGAAAAGTGGTTAAAAAATTAAAAATTTGAAAAAAGAAAGATAGAGAAAAATTTTTTATAAGATAATAATTAAAATTTAAAAAAGTAAAATAAAACTATTTTTATACTTATTATTGTATTTATTATTAACTTTTATCTATATAGATTTTTTAAAAATTACCTTTTTTACTGTTTTTTAACCTTAAAACTTTTTTGTACTATATTTAAGTATATATTAGTATATAAAGTACTTATTGTAACCTGTAACTTCTTCTTATGTCTTTTGAAAGAAAACATGTCAGTTTGCTCATGTTTCAAAGGGTTAAAACACTGCTGAGGAACATTTATCTTTTATAAATATGTTAGATAAGTAATAACATTGAACAAAATTACAATAAATTCTAAGAAATGAATGTGAAGATGATTATGTCTACAAAAATCTTCCACTAAAACCTCATAAATTAACTCCATCAAAGAGCCATTCATGAAAGGGAGGAATTATGGGTTTCCCGTGCCTCATAATACTGCTTAAGTAACTCTTTTACGAGTGAATGATTGAGCTGCATCTCTGCAGCCTCTTCCTGTAAAGTGGCTGTTTCATTACAATAAAGCAGCGTTCACATTAATGCCATTAACAGCACGACACGACGAAAACACAAAGAGCATCCGGGCAGGAAAAAGCAGCCGCTCAGTAAACAGTGTCGCTGTTGTGCACAGGCTCGTAAACAGAGCTGGTAATTATAACCATAAATTGTTGGGAAATTAAGAGTTTTGTACAGAGAAACAGAATCGCTCCTCTACAAAACAGAGAGGGGATACTCAACTTATGGCCCGTGGGCCAAATCTGGACCCCGATAGGGTGCTGGGTGCTGGACAGAGACTCAGCGACAGAGGCTCTAATGTCCTAAAATTCTAGAAATGTCCCAAAATAAGAGAAATGTCCCAAAAATTTTAGAAATGTCTTAAAATCCTAGAAACTTCCTAAAATTCTAGAAATGCCCTAAAATCGTAGGTATGTCCTAAATTATTAAAAACATCCTCAAATACTTAAAATGTCCAAGGCTCCCAGAAACATCCTAAAATCCTAGAAACATCCTAAAATATTAGAGACGTCCTTAAAACAAACATCCTAAAATAGTGTGTCCTAAAATACTAGAATCATCCCAAAATCCGAAAAAAAACATACTAAAATCAAAGAGATGTCCTTAAAACCTAGAACTGTCCAAAAATCCTTAAAGCATGTTAAAATCCTAGAACCAGAAACATTTCTAAAATCTCAGAAATGTCCTAAAATCCTTCTTGAAATATCCTAAAATCCTTCAAAGAAGTTACGTGAAAACATTGTTTTTTTAATCATCTCTGCTCCTTTAAAACTGCGTCAGATGTTGCTAATCTCAACAGCAAGTAAAACTTTTGAGTTCCCAAAGAAAAACTTTTCAACTGACAAAGAAATTCTTAATCACAATTTATTTGACTTGCAATTTCTTTTTTTTTTAAAAAATCTGTGCAAAAAGTTGTGTTTTCAGCCCTTTTCTATTTGCTTGCATAATAAAGAAACAAAAGTAACTCATACAGGTTCAGGCCTCAGAACTCCCAAAACACGAGCTGTTTGATGGACGCAGATTTTAACACATAAATTCAAGAATATTCAGTGAGCTTTTGCTTTTGGTGCCAGCAGACGTCACATTTCTCAGATCTCACGTTGGAAATGATAGTGTGTGGGTGGAGGAGAGCCAAGCCGAACCGTTCCAAGCTAAATACATAAAATCTCACCCGGCGCGCCCCCTCCTCTCTGCTCTCAGCCCTGCTCCAAATTTGGCACTGCTTTCCTCTGTGAAAAAGGCATTTCCCCCGGGGGATCGAGGCTCTGTGTAACTCTTGACTGCGGTCCGAGTCTGACAACATGGTGATTTTCCCACAGGAAAATAAAAACATAAACTTTGACATAACGTGCTTTTCAATGAGGGGATCAAAGCTGTGAGAGGCGAGGATTCGTGGGATCTGTGCGCGCCACGCAACAAACTCAGGGTTCAAAGGTTAATTCATTGTCTTTGTGCTACACAATGAAATACAGTTAAAGTGGCTTTGTGCAACAAAAGAAAAACAAAAAAAGTCCCACAGGCTGACGTAAGAAGCTCCATGTGAAGCAGAAAAAAACAACTTTTATTTCATTCATTTTTTTAAACCAACATCAGTCTTAATCATAATATACCAAGAATTTTAACCCTTTAAATGCCAGCTTTTTGTCATGATGCCACTATGGAAAAAAAATTATTAGTAATTTCAATATACTACATCCTGAGTATTTTTTTTTTATAATCACTGCCTGGGAAGCTAATTTTTGTACATCATATTATTATATAATATATTATATATATTAGGGGTCAACAAAGTATTGCCTGGCTGATAATCTATATCCGTATTTTATTTGAATGATCTCTGATAAAATGAATAAAAGTGTGAGTATTACACTCAGGAAACACCAGGAAATGCAGCCGGCAACACATGCATATTTTTTAATTTTTCAGTTGAATTTTCACTGAACTTTACAAAAAAAACCAAAAAAACAAAGTTTCAGGGAACTTGCTGTCTGTGATGTTGAAAGTTGCAGTTTTGATTAAAACTAAAAGTTTTGTGTCAGAGTTTGTTATTTTCCAAATTCTAAATTTCGGCAGAAATATTTTCATTTTTATTGTAAAAGTTCATTGGTTCCATATATGACACACACACACACACACACACACACACACATATATGTATATATATAAATATGCATACGTACATAAATGTGCCCCGGGCTCCACAGCTCTCTCCCATTATGCAGTGATGGTGTAACTGGTTTTTGATTGATAAGGGTTTCTAAAAGCCAGCACTAATGTATTTGTGCTGACGTGGATTGATGACGTTGACGACAGTTTTCTGAAAAAATCTTTCAAAACCTTGTGAGTCCTCCACTGGACACTGAAACTCACCAACAAACTCAGACTCATTAAAATCTGTTCAGGTCAGCGGCTCTTTATGAAACGCCACAGAAACACTCCCCTGGGGCAAACATATATTAACGCGCTTTCCTCCCGCTCTCCCACAATCTGCACAGTTTTTTCGGGCTGACCGATCCGTCATGCACACAGCGATGCAAATACTCCGAGAGGGATTGAAGGTATAGATACCACAGCAGAAAACAAATTAAGTCCAAATTAAGTTAGGAGTCTTTCATTAACAAGAGACATTAACTTTTTCTATGTATTTAGCTTTTTCTAAATCTGAAACCTGATTTCTGCAGTTATTTCCAGCTCTGCTTATGAATCTTTTGGTTGGTAACTAGTTATGGTAATTATTTTAATTACTGATTAATTTTTGGTCATTAACACAACAAAAACAGCTAAAAACAACAGTGTAAGAGCCGACGGTGACGTCTTGTTTTGGCCGACAAACTGTCCAAAACCTAAAGATATTCAGTTTACAGTGATATAAACAGAGAGAACATTGGAGAAACTTGAACATAAGTTGAGTTTATTCAACTTTTTAATATTTCACATTTAATTTAAAAATGTTTTGTCATCAGAACTTCTTCCTAATTAAGAGATTTTTATTTAGGCTAAACGATTGTTCTGCTCTCAGGACATATTGGACCTACTTTTCTACAAGTTAAATCGATACAGTATTTCTCTCTCTTGTGAGCTGACCCAACTTTACAGCCAATCAGAGCTGCTGCAAATAATCGAATTTCGATTGATCTATTAGCTGTCAAATATTAACTTCAACAACAAATATGATAACTGATTCATCGGTTTAAGTACATTTTTACAGAAGTCAAAATTCTCTGACTAAAGCTTATAAAATGTGACTATTTTCTGGTTTTATTTCTCCTCTGAATATCTTTGGGTTAACTGTAAATATAAATTATTTGTTTAAAAATGTCAGCGTCCAGTTTGCCTCTAATAAAAAAGACGACCAGTTGAG
Organism: Plectropomus leopardus; assembly: GCF_008729295.1. Classification (NCBI taxonomy): domain Eukaryota; kingdom Metazoa; phylum Chordata; class Actinopteri; order Perciformes; family Serranidae; genus Plectropomus; species Plectropomus leopardus. The sequence goes on along the minus strand of NC_056468.1, from coordinate 35,362,884 downwards.
ACGATTTTGTAATGATTCAACTTGTCTTCTCAAATTTGGTCAGTTTAATAGAATTAAAGGCCGCGCGGACAGCGCTGCGGACCGAACAATCAGCCCATCACTTCCTCACTGTGTGTGACATGCTCTCTCTTTATCAATAACTTTCATGTGAGCCTAATCAGTTGCATCAAACAGATAAAGCGGCGTCATGTGAGCACAGCCGGAGCAGTCACCGTGGCACACAGAAAGAGTCATATGAGTGAAATAATAAAGCACAGAGAACACAGAGCAGCATGTTACCAAAAAATATCTCTAATCAGCTGCAGAACGGTCAAACACAGCGACTCTGTGATCAACCCGCCGCACCGGAAGCATTTTTATTTTTACATGTGATTCAACATTTTAGGGAGTGAAATTTAAACTGACTGTGGAGTTATAGGCATCAAAGCAGGGGCCCATGGATGTTAGGGCTTTTAGGGCCGATACCGATATTTATATTTGGAAGCGATATGCATTTACAATAGGGCAGGGCGACGTGGAAAAAAAGACTAATCGTGATCATTTTTTTCACATCAGTCGATATCGATAATTATCACGATATACATCAAATCACTATTTCTGTCAAGCTTAAAGGTTCCCTTTGAATTCTGTTTGAGTTCTAGTGGATCTACAGAGAGGAACATTCCCGAAAAGTCAGGAAGCAGCAGCTACAGAACCGTCCCGAAGTCACGGCTCTGCTGTGATCTCTGCAGATATCTCTCAGACATCAGTTTATTCTTTCAGCAGAACCGAGCTGGAAACTCACTACACCTGAACTCAAACCGGGTCCTGCGTGTCCTCTCATCATGTCCTCTCATCATGTCCCCGTCACACACACACGGAGCAGAAGGAGGGACGGGGAGACGGCGGCCGCTCACACCGGTGTTCAGCGGTTACTGTGAGCAGCGAGCTCGCTAATAAATGACAGTATCAGGACCGGATGGAGACATTTTGGTGCCCTTGAAAGAGATTGGAATCATATGAAGGACAATGAGAGCGGAGTGGACATTCAGAGACACCGCCGGAGGATGAGAGCGGAGTAGACACCGGCAGAGACATTGGCGGTTAATGAAGGCAGAGCAGACATTAGGAGACACCGACAGAGACACCGGCAGAGACACCGGCAGAGAATCAGAGTGGAGCATTGGAGCAGTGGAAAATTTACATGTAATTTAATTACATAAAGTCAATGTTTTTGGCATAATTATTATTTTTTGAGTTTGACATCTAGTTCCATATTATTAGAGAAAAGTCAGACATCTCTTTGACTGATATCTCCATCATTCTGCACAAAACTATCTAGCCTTATCAGTAAAACTACAGGTCAAAGGAAATACATGTATTTTTGATTTTGGGGTGAACTGTCCGTTCACAGTGACAGAAGCACAAACATGGTAAAAATGTAAGTTTAGTTTTTGTGAAATGTTCAACTTATCTAAACAAACATCACACCTGCAACCCATATACAACATGTGAAAGCCCCCAAAAAAAACATTAAATTTAGCCTAAAATAATTTTCAAAATCGGGTAAATTTAGCCTAAATTTCTGAATAGTTGACTTTCAGTTATTGAATTGTGATGCACATTATTGGTCTTTGCAAAACCAGTTTTTCTTGTTGGTTTTCTCCACTTCTCTGCAGTCTGTATGCAGCTAGAGAGGGAACGCTGAAATTTTATGCCGATATGCACCGCGAGCGAAATACAGATACAGAGAGATAAGATGGCATTTTGCATCCCGTGATTCAAACCGGTAAATTGCAGCCATAAAGCGTCTGTTTCTGCTTTGATCTTAACTGAGTGTTTTCATAGTACGGAGACGTGAAACGAGCAGAGCGTGACGGACAAATCCAGACGAGGTTTGAGCAGGAGCGTGCACAGTCAAATCGTTTTTGTGAGGCATTTTTATTTATCATTTTACATTTTAGGTTTAATTTATATCTTTTAGGTTAATCTTTATTTTAGATTATTGCTTTGATTGAGAAAAGGCAAAAATTACACACGAGTGTTTTGAATCCAGCTCATATTCGTGAAATGTTCTGTTGTTTGTCAATTTTTTTATGTTCTGACATTAAATAATTGACCATATGAGTTTTTCACAACTTTCATTTAGAACCAATTTTTAGTCTTCAAACTTCACAGAATTTTTTTTTTTACATTTATCGTGCTAATTTCGATATCGTTTGAGATGAAAATCTTTATCACTTCATGCTAATAACATTTTTAGCCATATAACCCAGCCCACATACAGGGTTAGGGTTAGGGTTACTAGATATGAAAGTGAGTAAAAAATGTGTTTCTGTATGTTACCTTATTTTTTATACATAATTATAAGAGGAGTGCCCTTTTCTTCTTCTTCATCTTCTTCTTCTTCTTTTTTTATTAGCTTGAGCACCTGCTCCCCAAAAGGTCTGTGCATGGCCCTGGTTACGATCTAACCAGATGCAAAACCAGTTAAGGTAACAAAGTCGCGTCCACATCAAAGTCACTGAAGGAAAACACTGGTCCTTTGAAATCTGGGTAAATTGGCTTTATTTGGGAAGAAGGCAAAGAGCAACTTAAGTAGAAATGACTCAGACATTTTCAAGAAAAAAAATTACAATAAAATTAGTTTGTTGTTTGTTTTTTAAGTAAAAAAAAGTTTTTAAAAAATAATTAATAAAAAATAAATAAAACAATAATCTGGAAAAAGTTAAAAAGAAAGTTGAAAAAAATCTGGAAATAGTGCTTATCATTATAAATATTGTATTTCCCAAGCTTTTTTCCCTGGATATTTTTCTCTAACTATTTTCTAAATCTACTAATTTCTTGCAATTTGTGGAACAATTGTGGTCCTTTTCTCATGTTTTTTCAGAGAAATTGCATAACTTTTCTCAGAAATCAAAGATTTAAATATTATGAAAGCTGCAGGTTTCAAAGGGTTAAAGTCCATCCAGTAAACATGTTGAACTCATTATCAGACAGATTTTATATAGATTTAGAGACAGATTATATATATATATAAATTACTAATTTTTTGCAATTTGCTGGAAATTTCTAGCCAACTGCTCATTGACATTTTCCCCCATGTTTTTGAGAAACTAAAACCAATTTGCCGAGGGTTAAAAGGCATAAATAAAAGGCATCTGAATGCAACACAGCAAGTAAAGTGATGTTAATCCAGGTTTCAAAGGGTTAAACTACCAAATATCTGTACTGTGATAATAGTTTTTGGTACCAAATTAATCCAAAAAACAGAATCAGAACACGGACGATCAGACGATTAAACCTCCGTATTTACAGATCAGATCAGTCAGTCGGATCACATGCAACATGAGTAACAAACGGCTCGACCAGAGTTCAGAAATGATGAAAGCCCTTTCTTCTATCAATTTGTTTGTGGTTTGAGGTTTTGAGTCTCACAGCTGAGCAGCATCACACTGCTGCCGAGGGAAATGACACAAAACTGCTAATATTGTACGTGTACGCTCTGTTATTTGTGCCTTAAATGTGATCTTTGATGCTTTTGAAATTTTGATTGTGTAACCTTAAATTAAAATGTTATTGTTATGTTCCATCAAAATCTGAACTTTTTGCAGATTTGCGTCATTTTGTCCCGACGGCAGCGACATCAGGAACTCATTCCCCTCATAAGAAAACACCATAAATCATCTGCGTTACGCAGCAGCAGTCAGGATGCTAAAGAGTGCAGTCAGTAAAGTTGCAAACATGGATCCAGACTGAATCATGCAGGACAAAGTCTGTCATCTGGAGCATCTTTCACAACGAAATCGAGCAGAGATCAAACATGGCAACACTTCGCAGGAAACTACATTTTCATAGCGATTACATAACACACACCGTTACACAGAAAAATGTTGAATAAATAGAGCGTATTGAGGGCAGCAGGGTCGGCCAGAGGTCCGATCCCCCTTTGACAGCAGCTGGTGAGTCTGATGCACCGGAAAAAAAGTCCTACCGATAAACTCTGAGCCCTGACCTTAATCTGACCTCTGACCCTGAACCCCTGTGGAGAAATGAGGCGTCTCTGGAGAGAAAATGTCAAACTTATAATAATTCCTCACTGCTTTTAAGGTCACAATTAGAGCCCGACCGATTTATCGGGAAACCGATATTATCGGCCGATATATCAGAGCATATCGGCATCAGCGTATATTTTTATATGTATTTTTTCCGATATGTGCCGATAAGAAAACTTTTTTTACAGACCATATAATGCAGAAAACAATGGTCAACCACTGACTGATACTGAACTGTACTGATGTTTATTTAGTAATTTATTTTATTGTATTTATTCTTCATTTAGATGGTCAGCAAAGACCAAACAGTACTAATGTGTATTTTATTTGTATATTCTTTATTTAAATGGTCAGCAAAGGTGTTGTTCGTGTGTAATGTTAAATAAGTAAATTGTTAAATAATAGTGGTTTGTTTAAGAAAGCAGACTTCTGACTTTTGCATTGTCATATCGGTGCAAAATCGGAGCACAATTCACATAGAATAGATGATCTATTTTCACTCCAGCTCAAAAATTCACTATATCGGTCATCTTATCGGTGATCTGTTAATTTTTACACTATAAAATTGGTATCAGTATCAGTATCAGTATCGATTGCAAAAAACCCACATCGGTCAGGCTAAAACTTGACTTTTTGGAATACGAAACCTGGGCAAATCCAGTCCTCCAGTTCAAATATTAAATGGACTTCATGGTGACGATTGTTTCCCAGTCATGAGAGGAAAATGTTGGCATTGTGTGTGTTTGCAAACTCCGAAAGCGTTGCACATTTCATATGTATAATATCAATGTTTCTACAGTGACGTAATATAAAAATGGACTTTATCATCTGGTGGTGGAAGGGATGACGGCAAGACGCCTGCCAAGCTGCAGAGCACTACATGACAAAACAAACAGCAAAACTGGTCATTTTTTTACTGAGACGATAGTGTGTTATTTGCTGCTTTTTAACTCTTAGGGACTGTTTGACACATTTTATGCTCTTTTCATTCTTCGTTTTTTGATATTTTTGGCTGTGTTCATGCATATGGCATAAATTTTGTCAAGATTGTGCATTTTAGTTTGATCAGTGAATTTGCAGCTCAGCTCCTACAATAAGTCTAAAATACACTGTGGAAACTAAATAGTTACATTCAGACTGTTCAGGTCAAAAAACATTGAAACCCATTCAAACTGACATTTTTGATCCCACAGCCATCAAAGCAGAAAAACATGACCTGTATTATTTCTGGGTGTCATTCTGGGCTTTTGACTTGGAATTTGTCATTTTTTCTATTTTTCAATTGATAATGTCATTTTTACCATATTTGGCATTTGGAGAGAAAAACGTTAACGCTATTTCCACTAGGTGACCTGTCACAACCAATGATGCTGCTGACATATCCCAGACTGTGAAAATAAAAATAAATAAATCTACTTTGCATGGAGTAGATTGAGTAGATTTATCATAATAATAAATTTTTTGTGATTTATTTTTTCATCTAAAAACACAGTGACATAATAAAAAAAATGGCATTTAGAGGGTTAAAATTCTGAGAAATATTTGATATTTATGATTACGACTGATGCTGGTTAAAAACAAAATAAACTGAATGGAGGAAGAAAGTCATACTATTGGTTGCTTTTTTATAGCCTGATTTTGAAAATCACATTTTGTGTGCAGAGCGGGTGTGTGAGGATTTGACACACTGCACAAAAAAATAATAATTTATAAAAATCAATGTTGCTAAATATTATTGGCATATTTCAGGCTGTGATAATAAAAAAAAACAATAATCTACCTTGCATGAAGTATATTGAAAATAATTCTTTTTTTTTGTTTTCTTTTATCTAAAGATATAGTGGCATCATGACAAAAAAGGCATTTAAAGGGTTAAAATTCTGAAAATGAATGAATATTTCATTGATTTATGATTGGGACTCATGTTGGTATAAAAAAAGAGCTCAATGAAAGCAGATAATCATATTAATGTATTTTATTTGTAATGTATTATATGTTTTAATGTTGTGTTTTTTTCATGTAAAAACATCGTGGCATCATGACAAAAAACCTGGCATTTAAAGAGTTTTAAATAAACCAATAAATAAATAAAATACAGTAACTACAACACCAGAGGTGAGAAACTGTGGTTTGATTTTCAGTTCAGTTGTATAATTTACTGGAAATTTCTGATGCTGTTCTGCTGGAAAATACACATTTTATGGCATTTTATTTTCAGACTGTAACAAAAAATGATTCTAATGAATTGCTGTGTTTAGCCTTTTTAATACCAGCACATGCTGTTGCATGAACATTTCAAATCATTGACCATGAAAACAGCTACAAACAAAAAGTACCCAAAAGTATGTCATCTTGGGTGTCCAAAACTTTTGGCAAATAAGTTTTATTGTGTTGTTTTTTTGTTTTTTTTTAACAATCCCTGCATATCGTTTCTTTCTTTATAGTTTCACCTTAAACCACAAAAATGTCAAATTCAGAAGCAAGACGCTCTCAAAAATACATTTCCTTGTGACTTTAAAGCCAAAATCCACATCCTTAATCTTCCTGCAGGCTAGAAAGAAACGCTTCCTCCTCTGTGAAAATATTTTTGTCTCAGTGTAATTTGTGTGTGGAGATCCACAACCTGTGCGTAAATGTATTATCTTTAAAAATAAAACAACTTCCACAAAGACTATATATATGTATATATATATTTGTAAACTCACACAAATATTTTTGCAAAAATAAAACAGATTCTCAAATACACAAAAAAATCCACAAATAAAAAATATATCAATAAAACTTTTAAGCAGATATTTGTGAATCCAGTTTTTATTTGTGAATCTCAATTCTAGATTTGCAGTTTACCAGCACAGTCTTTTATTATTATTACTATTATTATTATTATTATTATTATTATTATTATTATTATTATTATTATTATTATTATTATTATGTTATTATTATGCAGTGTATTGCAGATTTTTTAAATTTGCAAAACATTTTTGTGATTTTACAAATCTTTTTTGTATTATGGAAGTCGTTTTATATTCTCACATTACACATTAAAAGATCATTCTAGCATTTTTCAACCCAGACCCTCTTTCCCCGTGTTTTTGTGCTTAAGTGACTAATATGAACCTTTAAAAAAAAAAAAACTGGTCCAGTAACAAAAGAGACCGCTGCATCAGAAGTTGTGCAAAGCCCTGCAGTTAAGCAGATGGGACGATTGTGCACCATCACTGAACGTCCATTTAAAACGGTTATTTTTTCCACAGAAAGGTTCAGATTGTGATTTTAAGCGCCTGACGTGTCTCTTTACTTTTTTTGCTTGACCTGGTCTGTTTGTGTTTGTGTCTAAGCGGTGCAAAGTGTAGCACAACTTTTTGTTGGCACAGTTTTATTATTAATACGCAAACTCGAACCATCCTTTTTATGTTGTTGTTTTCTAATCTTTCACATAAGACTAAACTACTTTTTCTGCACTCCAACGCAACAAAACAAACCGGCACCATTTTTATAACTCTCACTCACATTCTTAGTGTTGTGTTCCTGCGACAAATTACATCCCGTGAGATTTCAGAACGAGACTTCTTAAGCGAGACTTAGACACATAACAAACAGATCAGATCAAGTAAAAGTTAAATTAAGTATTTTCCTGCTGCTAATAAAACTAGTCCATCTATACAGAAAAACAAAAAAATACTGAAATGAATGCTACATAACCAGAGAAAACTAAGGAAAAGGACACTTTTGCTCAAGAGGTAGAAAACCTACAACTACCAGAATGCACCACAGTGCACCTGACCAATAAACACTCCTGCTGGTGTGCGACGAAATGTGAACTGGTCCAAGTGAAGCAATGGCAGCCAGCAGTCGTTAAATGTGTCAGAAAACATTTGATGCCACAAATGCTAGCAACTCTGAATCAGAGTCTTGTTTTAAATTTGATCAGCACTGTTTAGTTTTACTGTTTGATTTCCCTGTTCATATAACTCTATAACAGCTACACAAGGCGTTTAAATATGTTTCTGGACAAAATTAAGGAGAGAAACAGGCACTGCAGTAACAAAATCTTGACGTATAGAGAGGCGGGTAACTATTCAACAGCTGTGTAGTTTTTGTCAGAGTTGTTGGTTGCACAGGTGGCAGGAAATAGGAAAATGCAAAAGTAACAGTCGAGCAGCAGTCTGAGAGTGAGCAAATTACTTCAAATGATGTAAATTATCACTTGGAGGAGTTTGGCCTCAGGGGGAGAAGGGATATCTTGGCGCTGGTTAGATGGAGGGAAGTTTACCACAGTTCATCTGAACATACTGCCCACATTGTTTTGATACAAAGCTGGTTGAAAATAGGCAAAATATCTCTTTGAGGGAAACCTCAGACAAATATAATAACAATCTGAGCCTTTCTGCAGCAAGAATAACCACTTTAAGTCTTACAGACTGTTTGGAACATTTTACATGTTTTTAATTCTTCGTTTTTTGATATTTTGGCCGTGTTCATGCATGTGTCCTAAATGTAGTCCAGATTTGTGTATTTGAGTGTAATCAGTGAATTTGCAGCTCAGCTCCTACAATAAGTCTAAAATACACTGTGGAAACTAAATAGTTACATTCAGACTGTTCAGGTCCAAAAATGCTCCATTGAAACCCATTCAAACTGACATTTTTGATCCCACAGCCATCAGGGCAGAAAAACAGGACTTGGATTATTTCTGGGTGTCATTCTGGGCTTTTGACTCTGAATTTGTCATTTTGACTATTTTCCACCTGATGAGGTCATTTTGACCATATTTGGCATATGGAGGAAATACATGCTATTTCCACTAGATGCACTGTCATAATCAATGTTGTGGCTAATCATTGATTAATCCCAGACTGTGATGATTAAAAAAAATATCTACTCTGCATGTAGTGTATTGAAAATAATTCATTTTTGTGTTATTATGACAGAAACCTGGAATTTAAAGGCTTAAAATTCTGAAAATTTATGAATATTTGATATTTATGATTAAGACTGATGTTGGTTAAAAAAATAAACTCAAAGAAACGCTTCCTCAATGTAGAATCGTGTAGAATCTTTTCTAAAGCTTGATTTTTAAAAGTGCATTTTGTGCGCAGAACAAAACAAGTGTAATATTAAAGCGGGCCCTAAGGGGTTAAATGGACATTCAGTGCTGTTGCACAACTGCTCCATCCAGTTATACTGGGGAGTTTGCACAGCTGCCAACTGCAGTTTTATCTTTAAATACTGGAGCAATCAAAAAAACGTTGTTCACATCAGTCACTTAGACACAAAAACATGGCAGAACGGGGTCAGGTTGAAAAATGCTGAAGTTACCCTTTAACACACAGATTTTTCAGACAAATTTACCTCTATATTCTTCACAGAAACAGTCTCGAGTGAAGCACATCAGACCTTTTGGCTGTGACAAATAAATAATGTTATAAAACAACAACAGCATTTTCACCCACAAAAATGCCGGAGATCTACTTTATACAACAGTTAGCCGCTGTTTAAATATTTAAACCCTCAAGTGTATTTACATGAAGCCACAAGCGGTCACTGGCTCTCAGAAAAAAGTGCTCTGACCCTCTGAAACTGTGAGGTCGGGCTCGTGATGCACGGCGATTAACACTTCTCCTCTCCACACTGATCTGAACGACAATCAGCAGCTGGAGGGCTAAAACTGAGCACGAAAGTAACAGCTAACAGTGAAGTGAGTCTTTGCACGGAGGCCGTGTGCGTCCTGGCGGACAGCAGATTCATCATCAACACTCGACAAAGTCAGGTGATTATCTTAAGACGCTACGTGGCTTGTGATTTCAGAGATCAAAAGGCAAAACAGCACGGAGGCCGAACAAAGAACTGCTGATAAACCTGAGGAGGAAACACAGAATACAACTCTCCAAATAAATACATTTATTGTCTCTCAGATGAGGAAACGCCGCCGTCCGCTGGCGGGAAAACTTCCCATGTCAGCGGCCATCTTTGAAAGTAAAGCTAAATCCTAAATCAACAGTTTCATGTGAAACCCGAGACTGTGTAAACATACGTGGAGCTTCCCACTAAAAAAACAGCTTCAACGGAGAGGACTCCGTCTGATTAAACACACGCCAGCTCCGAAATAAATCTCAATATTCACTAAAGTAAATGACTCTTTGAAACTTGAGTAAATTGGATTTATTTTTTTCAAAAACACTGAAAGAAGGCAATCAGCAACAAAGGCAGGAATTAACCCAAAAATTAGCAAGGAATTTTTAAAAGACAAGAAAATAAACTGAAAATTGGTTAAAATACTATTTATAATACTGTTTTCCCCTATTTTTTCCATCTTTAGACATTTTCTCAAGTTTTTTCTTTTTATATTTTTCTAAATCTAATAATTTCTTGTAATTTGCAGAACATTGATTAAGTTGCTCATTGCCTTTTTCCCTTTGTTTTAAAAAGAAATCCCACCAATATGCTCAAGGTTCAAAGATTTAAATATTGTGAAAGGCATCTGACAGCAACACAAGGAAAAGTGGTGTTGCTCCAACAAGTCAAAGTTCATCCGAAACGTATTTTTAGCTCATTATCAGACGGATGATTTTCAGACACTCATGAGGATCTAAAGCTCCCGAGGGGAAACAGATCAGCAGTCTGTTTCAAGTGTTTTAAACCTTTTTTTGCATCACCTAATTCTACCCTGAAAGATGATTTGCAGATTGTTCAGTCAGGCTTGAAAAGGTTTTCAAATATTTTTTTTGCATTTCGGTGGATTGCACAACACAAGTTGCGCTGTGCTTTCCTTTTTCTTTTTTTTTTTTTTGCATCTGGGAGTTGATGAGTCAGTGCATGAACACACATGAATCTTAATCCAACAGTCTGCTTTCCTTCTCAGTCAGTACATGATGTCAAAAAATGTAAAATTATTCTGTTTGTCCGACTAAAACCGGACTTTTAAAATACATGTTGAGTCCAACTCAAGTAAAGTTTCTTTTTGGACCAACACACCTCGATAATGCGAATCAATTAACTCTTTCACGTACACACCTCAGTCAGACCGAAAACTGGCCGAAGCGATCTGCACGCGATCCTAGTCGTCAAGCCACGTTTTGGCCCAGTGCATAAGTATAAAGTATAAGTCGACATACAGTATAAAGTCGTAGAAGAAGAAAACATAACAAGATGAAGGTACCAAGTGTAGAATACATGAGAAAAAGTTTTCACCTTTTGACACACAACCTGTTTGCGGCTTGCTAACTTTTTTTTTTGAAAGAAGGTCCAAAAGCAACTCGCTGAAAGGGGGCATATCAACACCCACCATGGTGGTGTATGACAAACTTCCACCAATAAATTCTATACTGGGACAAGGACAGAAGTCCAATTAAATTGACTAATCGAGGTGTAACCGCAGCTTCACTTCACTGTGCATGTAAACGCACTGAGTATCAAACTTCTTAACTCCCTGCCGTCAGCTCCTGATCGAGAGCAGCATCATGCCACAGAGCATTCAAGAAAGCTTCAAAGCTTCCAAAAAAATCCGCCTTTGAGACAACCGACAGGCGTCTGTGCAGGCGCCTCTCCGCGCTCTGTGCAGGTCCTCGACACGTGGGACCAAAAAAAGACCGGCGTGATGCTTCGCAACACAACCACAGAGCGCAGATGCCTCCAAAGTGACCGAACCAAATCCGTCGTGGCTTACAGCTCATACTTGGCAGCGAGGGTCCGGTCGTGTGCTGGCGGAAGCTGGAGCCTTTTTGGCGTCCACGCAGCCGAGGCAGGCGGGTAACAACGGGCTGAAGAGGCGTCCGAGGCCCTTCCGGAAGACGCTGTTGGAGAGGCTGTAGATGACACAGTTACAGAAGCTGTTGCTAATCGCCAACCACGTGGTGAGGAAGGACGCCACATTGTGGTGATAAAGCCCGGAGCTCTCCAGGAGGAAGTAGAGGATGTACGGCATCCACAATACGTAGAAGACGCTGGTGATGCGGAACAGCACCATGGCGTAGCGTTTGTCCGTGCAGCCCTCGCAGCGCTCGCCTTTATCGCCCACCGCCTGCGAGCTGAAGCGGGCGTGGCGCTGGGTGATCTCCCTTGTGTGCTGCCGGCAGATCCGGAATATACTCCCGTAAGTGAAGCAGACGGTGAGCGCCGCTGGTGCGTAGAGCAGCGCCACGATGAAAGTGCTGAACCCGGGGTTGGTTTTCCACGAGTCTGCGCACCAGTGAAATATGTCTCCGTGGTAACCCGGCTTCCCCCAGCCAAAAAACGATGGGAGGAAGATTAACGCAGAGTAAACCCAGATGAGGACGATGCAAACCCTCAGCCTGCATGGCGTCACCAGCGTGGCGTATGACAGCGGGCGGGTGATGGCGATGTAGCGGTCCACGCTGATGCACGCCAGCGACGCCATGGAGACGCTCTTCAGCACAGAGACCATGTAGCCGAACGCCTTGCAGGTGAGCTCCTCGTTCAGACCACGGAAGTAGTGGAGGAGCGACAGCGAGGGCATCAGGCAGCTGACGCCCACCAGCAGGTCGGCGTACGCCATGGTCTGGATGAAGTGGCTGGTGGTGTGGTGGTGCAGCAGTGGCGCACAGTGGAAGACGAAGATTACCACCAGGTTGCCGGCGATGATGAGCACGGTGAGGAAGAGGATGACGACCACCTCCAGCACGCAGGTGTCCAGGCTGCGGGAGTAGCCCGCGGCGCCCAGCAGGCAGAACGGAGGAGATCCGCTTTGGTTCGCATTGGAGGAAGAGTTCATGTTTGGACTGGAGGGAGCAGGAGGCGGCGCTTTCAGCTCAACGTCATCCTGCGAGTCAAATTTTTAATACTTGTAGTGTTGGTTTCGATTCCAAAAACAAAGAGCACTTGCTAAATTAGCATCTTGTCTTCCTCAGCGTGCGGGAGCCTGTCCTTAAAGTCGCAGTAATCCATCGGTGTGTGTACAACGCAGCCTCCTGCTGCTGCTGCCGGGTGTGAAAAACGTGCATGTGTGCAACCTCGAGGAGCACAAAAAATCTCCACCACAGAATAAGAGATGCCAGTTCGATGCTGCAGTGCACACCGTCCTCCCCTCGCAGCTGTTTACCCCCACCTCCCCTTCAACTGCAAATCCTGAGGTAAGCACTCTGCGCCGGCACGCAGCCACCGAAAAAAATCCAGCCGTCCACTTCTCTGCTCTTCAGCGGAGGGAAAAGGAGGGAAAAACAACGGAGCATGTTAACACTCCTCCATGCTGACAGTGACGGCTCCCTCAGCAAACAAAAGCAAGGGAGTCCAAACAAGCAGATCTGGAAGTCCACAGTCCACTAAACACACACACACAAACACACACACACACACACACAGCGTCTGGAGCAGGAAGAGTCCTGAAGACATCCAGAGGTGATGGGTATAATGTCACCGGGAGCTTTCACTGAGGCTCAGAGGCAGCCGGCTGACATCCAGAGTGTGTGTGTGTGTGTGTGTGTGTGTGTGTGTGTGTATGCGTGTGTGTTTGTGTGTGTGAGAGAGAGAGAGTGTGTATGCATGAATGTGTGTGTATGAGAGAGAGTGAGAGCAGGGAGGCAGGCAGTAAACTGCCTCTCCTCTCTGCTGTAGTGGCAGTAGTGATGATGCAGCGCTGCCACTGCTGCTTCACTCTCCTCCCCCTTCTCTCTCGCTCTCTCTCTCTCTCTCTCTCTCTCACACATACACACACACACACACACACACACACTGGTGCTCCCTCCCCTCCTCTCTTGCCCTGCCTTTTCCCCCTTTTTTTCTTTCACACACTCATTGTGACTCAGTTTCCTCCTCCATCTCTCTCACCCTCACTGTTTTTGTGTTTCCACTGTAAAACACGACTAATGCCAGAAAACCAGTTCTGATTAAGGATTTTATCCCAGTAAGGATGGATTTGTGTGATTTATGTTCAACTGTCTTCACAGCATTTTTGGTATTTCAATGTAAACCAGGTGTGAACAGCACAGTGAAATTTAACCACTAATATGCAAAGGAAACATTTACTGATATATCTGACATGTTTAAATAAAAAAATAATACCACCTGGATTTTGCATCCCAACTTCCCCCAGTCAAGTTACACCTGCAGGTTATGTTCATGGCAATATTTTAAGTCTATGTCCAGATACACAATGTATATCCTGATCGTTTTAAATGTCCTCTAAACTAATGTTAAGTGCTTAAATTAAAATAAATTAAAATTATTGAATGAAGTGCAGTTACAATAAAGTTAAATAAAGAAGCTAGGGCAATATGGCTTTAAAATAATATCAATATCTTCTATCAATATTTTAAGACCATTGCGATACACGATATATATCGTAATATAGGGCAATATATCTTTAAATAATATCATGATATTTTAAGTCTATGTCAGGATACATGATGTATATCCTGATCGTTTTAAGTGTCCTCTAAAATTACTTAAATTATTGAATGAACTGCAGTTACAATTAAGTTAAATAAAGAAGCTAGGGCTGGGCGATCTGGCTTGAAAATGATATTGCGATATTTTAAAACTATATCACAATACACGATATATATCACAATGTTTTTAAATGTCCTTTAAACTAATGTTAACTTTTAAAATAGAAAGAAAATTGAATAACTGCAGTTACAATAAAGTTAAAGTAGCTACTGCCAAATAAAAAAGTTGAAGACATTACTGTTATAACAACATTTAATAAATAAGGTTATAAGGAAGTTAAATAAACTACTTTTATAATGAATATAAAACATGTTAGAATTAAATAAATCAAACCAGGATCCATGGTGCTTTTCTTTTACTTTCTTTGCACTTCTTTTACTTTCTTTTCACATCTATTAATTTTATCACTGATACAATAAAATGCCGATACAGATAATTTGTAAAAAATCGGCCCTAATAGTTTGACAAGCCGATAATCTGTCGACCCCTGTTCAGTACTGTGTAAAAAAAAGGAAATAAATGTGTGGAAGAAATAAATGTGTGGAAGAAAATGTGATAAAAGATGAATAATATTGTACACAAATATAAAAAAAATCATTATGCTAAAAAAGAATATTTTCCCTTCCTAATTTAAAGATAAAAAATGGCCTTAAAATTTAAAATTTTTCAAATTATGACGCATAATTATTATAATGTGAAATAATTCAGGAGTGATTATAGTGTTACATATAGCAAGACAGTTTAGAGTATAACAGATTTTGTTCTTAAATGATGTAGTTTGTTTATTTAATGTTGCTGTTATTTTGGTTTTCCTTTGGTGGATCTAGGATCGGCAAAAATAAGCTTTGGGCTTCAGCATATTCCTTTTACGGTTACTGAATGAAAAAAAATTATGTGACGCATTGTGTGACGCATGTAAGCGAAATAAAATATTCATTCATTCATTTTAACATAAATCATCTCACCTAATTCATTAAGTTTTGTTATATTTTGTGGATGTATATTTGATTCACGTTTCAGTAATTAATTCCTCTCCTCCTCTCTGCTGTACTTGCCCTCATCCTCTTCTTCCTCACTGTTTCTCTAACTGTACATCCCTCGTGTCTTTGCATCCGCTCCATCCTTGTCTCCATGGAACAAAGCCCCGCCCCTCTCCACATCTGTTAGCCAATGAGCAGCGAGCAAGGTCTCCCATCTCCACAGAGAGCGCTCACGCCCACCCACGTGCACACACACACCCTCCCTGGCAGGCTTCCCCTCAAATATGAAATGCACTCGTGCAAATGCAACGACAGGGCAACACACACACGTGTTCAGAGACACAGCGGGGAACACACACACAGCGGGGAACACACACACAGCGGGGAACACACACACACACACACACACATCAGAGGAGGATAAAGTGAAGAGAATCTTTTGATGAGGAGCGAAGGATTTCTGCAATCCTGCAGCGTCCAATGAAAGGAGTGACGGAGGAAAAGATGGAAGACAACACATGAGAGAGAAACAAAGACTGAACCACTGTAGGTGTGAAGGAGAGGACAAGACTGATGTCGACACACACACACACACACACACACACACACACAGAGTTCACCTGCTGTTTGTTTAAACACAGCAGGATCAGCCGCCCTGCAGTGACTATCAGGGTGCAACAGAACAAACAGAGCACCACCCGGGCCGTCCTGATCCATACAGCTACTAAAGGGTCAATCCATACAAAATGCACAAAGACACATGTTTGGGGGCCACTTCTGGAAAATGAGAGGACCCCAGGGGCCAGTCGCAGAGGCTCCACACATGTCTCTAGAGCCTCATTTTCACTGCACAAAAAGCTCGCAAACACCCACTAACATCTGACTTTTTAATGCAATCAGAATGCGTACGATCGGCATTCACACCCGGGTCAAATGACTCTGCAGTAGACGCTGTTTTTTTCACCTCGGACTCGGGGTGGCATTGATAGG
The DNA here is from genome assembly GCF_008729295.1 of Plectropomus leopardus. Lineage (NCBI taxonomy): Eukaryota > Metazoa > Chordata > Actinopteri > Perciformes > Serranidae > Plectropomus > Plectropomus leopardus. The sequence goes on along the minus strand of NC_056468.1, from coordinate 35,346,473 downwards.
AACACAAAACCCGGGTGAACACAGTAATTTCAGCTCCTTAACCATCGAGATGCAATGACGCGTTGTCACTAATTACCCTCCGTCTCCTCCTTAGCAGCAAAAACATCTGCACAGAGTTCGAAAGGGGGACTTAATAAGTGAGAGATAAATAAAGAGAAGAAACCGCTGAAAGGTTTTCAAAGATCTCCGATCCTGCTGCTGTCAGCCGTTTACCTGTTCTCCAGCCTGTCTGTGACACCGCACAGACACACCAACAAGACAACACACACACACAGACACACACCAGCTGACAGAGAGGCCGACTCACTGTCCAGCTGTGAGTTCAGTGGCAATGAAGCTAATCGCTCATAATAAGCAGCTTTACCCGTGTTATAAAAAACCTGCGTGCACACACTAATTCAGGTTTGAAAGGGTACAAGATTTTATGACGTCTCTGTGATTTTTGGACATTTCTAGATTTTAGGACATTTCAAGGACTTTTGGACATCTCTTGGATTTTAGGAAGTTTCTAGTTTTTAGGACATTTCTGTGGTTTTAAGCAGTCTCTAGGATTTGAGAATGTCTCTTGGATTTTAAGGCATTTCTAGGATTTTAGGACATTTTTAGGATTTTAAGACATTAGGGGCTCTGTCAGGGCATCCTCCACTGGCAGTCTTATTGATCAATAAGCTTTATTTTGATGCTGTTTTATGCACTCTAGCACCTTATGTATACTAAAAACACAAAAACAATTCACAGTGTGAATCACTTGATTTCTTTCATGATAGAAAATGTAAATCACATTTACTTTGTTTAAGTTTGTTTAAGTTGATTTTCTTCTTACAACCTTTTTGGTGTCATGTCTCCAGTCACGGCACAAAAATAAACAAAAAACAAAAACCAAAAACCTCTGATTTCAGTTTTTCTCTGGTCTCAGTGTTCAAAATCATCAGATCAGGTCTCAAGCAGACAAACGCTGACATTTTGACATTTGATCTGTCACCGGCTGCCTCTCTCATTCCTGCAGGAAACGCAGAGACTTAATTGTCTTTATTGCATTTTAAAAATAAAAAACCAAAGCGCTGGTTCTCTCACAGTACGCGTCACGACCACGCGCCGCCGTCTGCTGACGCACCACATCAAACCAAAGCCTCTCCTGTGATATCTGCTTAGGGGGAACCGGAGGGGTTACTGCGAGAACATCTTCCCCTTCCAGGCCGGCTGTCGCTGCAGAACAGAGACGCCATTCAGACGCTTTTTTTGTTTGTTTTTTTGGTTACCATATGGCGAACCCCGGGATGAGCAGAGAGGCCATTAGCCGCCATGTTTACGTGTCTGTTTTGCTTTTATTTTCACAGGTCGCAGGTCAGAGGTGGCACATCTGCCCGAGTTATGAGCCGGACGTGGAGGCGGCTGAACAAGCAGCCGGTTGTCTGTCCAGCCGGGGGAGCCACCTTGTGACAGGATGTCGGGAGAAAAGAGCTTGTGATGCGGCGGTTTGAGTCCCTGCAGCCTGAAGACCTGAGGGGCAGAGTGTCCTCAAAACAACAGCTTAAAGGGCTCTTATTGTGAAAAATTTTTAAATATCAATGTTTTCTGAAGGATGAGCATGTTAGTGGACTTGACGGGGAAATAAAGATTATTCACGAGGTGAATCAGCTGTTGACGTTCCCCGTGAAGCCACCGTGTCCTCACAGATCAGATATCCATTCATGTATTTTCATCTCATCTGTCCTCGTTTAGCTTTAATATCACACACGTTCACGTCACTCTGCGCTCAAAATGTGCTTTTCAAAGTCAAGCTTTAAAAATATTATACATTCATATATTTTTCTACTTTCATTGGGTTAATTATATCAAAAATATAACGCGTTTATAACAATAATATATATAATACATAACAACATACCTAAAATATATCAAATATTCATACATTTTTACAATTTTAACACTTTAAATTCCAGTTTTATGATATGATGCCACTTTTTTTAGATGAAAAAAACCCACAAATGATTTCAATGATTTTAATATACTACATGTTAAGTAGGCTTTTTTATTATCACAGCCTGGAATATGTCAGTTACTTAAAGCAACATTGTTTCCAAAATCATATTAATGTATGATATTTGTTTAAAGCTTGATTTTGAAGCACATTTTGTGTGCAGAGCGAGAGTGCGTAATTTTAAAGATTGCCCTGAGGGTTAAATGAAGTCTGCAAAAACAAACTTAAACTGTATCACAAGACAATATTAACAGTGGGATTGTTTTTTTGTGTCTGCATAAAGGACCTGTCAATCAGCGTGGCAGAGCTTTTATTAAAGCACGGATTGTTCCTTTAAAGAAAAATGTCAGTTTCCTCATCTGAAATCACAGGGGGGACGGCTGCGGCACCGCCACAAAGACATATTGCTCGGTTCTATTGTGCGCCGTTCACGACCCGACAGATGATTTATAATTCATGCGCTCATACATCATTCATGTGTTCATAAATTCGTTCTCGGGTATCTCTGTCCCACTTCTTTTTTCCAGAGAAACGCTGTGAGAGCTGCTGTCCAAAATTGAATTAACCTCCGGCACATGGTTCATTAGGAGGAGGTCTGCCTGGTGCCACCAGCAATTAGCTTTTACAGCACGAGTGTGCACAGCTGACACCGTGTCCTCGCCATCGACGGACGCAGAGACGCTGGCCGCCGACGCACAGCCCGCCATTACAGGAGGCTGCTGCACATTAGCGTGAGAGCACTGAGAGAGCACGGTGACAGATGACTTTACAAAGCTGTTTAACCCCCGAAAAACCACACATCAGCACATTACTCCAGTTTGATTTTTGGGGAATATTTTACTTTTATGACATATTTTGATTAAAAAAAAAAACAACAGGATTTGACAGGAGCCCAAAATATTGATACTTTTTAAAACTTCTTAGTCCGGCTTTTATGTCGTGTCTTTCTTATTATTTTATGTTTATGTTCGAAGGTTTTTACTTATTCTGTTTTTTAAGATCCGTTTTTTGTTTATTTCATGTGTGTTTTTTGGGGTTTTTTTTTCGATTTGTTTGAAAGGTGCGATATAAATAAAATGTGATTGATTGATAAATAAGTAATTGTGTGTTGAACTAAGAACTAAGATTTAATACTTTAACCCTTTGAAACCTGAGCAAACTGGCTTGATTTCTTTTTTTTTTTTTTTTTTTTTTTGAAAACATGAGAAGAAGGAAATGAGCGGCCAAAGAAGAAATTACCCAAAATTTTAATTTAAAAAAAATAAAATAAAAAATAAAAAAACGTCTTTTTCAAATTACCTGAGATACCACCTCAGGTGAGCGTTAAAACTTTTGGACAATTTTTAAATTGACGTGTTTCCTTTAGGTGCATTTTATATTCGCAATTTCAATTTGTGCAATTTGAGGGTCACTGTAAACCTGTATAGTTATCAATCATTAACAAAAGTAGTGACAGTGGTGACATATCAAATATGCTTTAATTTTCAGAATTTTAACCCTTTAAATGCCAGGTTTTCATCATGATGCCATTATGTGTTTAGACGAAAAAAGTAAAAAAAAAAAACACAAAAAAATGAATTATTTTCAATATACTACATGCTAAGCAGGTGTTTTTAATTATCACAGCCTGGGAAATGCCAGTGATTTGCAGCAACATTGGTTAAAAAGTCATATTAATGTATGAGCAGGACGGTCCTCTGTGTCTGTCCCCGCGGACACAGACAGCATGTCCCACACGAGCCAGTCACAGCCGAAAACACCCTCTGCTGTTCATCCATCAACTATTCCTGTCAAAGCTCACATATTTCTGCGCCGTGCCGCAGTGACCTCTGTCCGACATCAACGCCGCCTCACCGAAATGTTTGCATAAACTCCAAAATAAGGTCAAAGGTCACGGATTTGATTCAGTCGTACGTCAGTCAAACAGGCGAATATTCTGCTGAAGTGTCCTCGAAAACTGACCCACTATCACACTGAAGCACAAAAAAAATCAGAACTGTGTGAAAGACAGAAAATCTCAACCTGCTTAGAAAATACCGTCACTCATATATTTACTGAAAATAAATAACAGACTCAAGACGCAGACGTACACGCAACTAAAATAAACCATAAAGTAAAAAATGACTCATTTGATCAGGATGCTTCAGTCCCGAGACCAACATTATGTCAGCTATACTTTGTGTCTGTTTTTTTTTTTTAATATGTTTTATTTCCTTTTTATTTCATTACAAAAATAATAATAATTACAAAAAGATTAAAAATACAAAAAAAGTTTTTAAAAAAATCCTTTTAAGTTTCTCTGCAGCTGCTTAAAATCTAATATTTGTATTTCGAACATAACGTGTTTGAATTAGCGGTCGAAAGATTTTGGTTTTTAGGGCCGATATCGATACTGATTATTGGTACTTAATGACACTGGTAACCGATATTTTGAACCGATATGCATTTACAATGAAAATTAAAATATTTCTGTCTATATTTAGAATATAACAAACTCCAACACAAAACTTTGTTTAAATGCATTAAACTTTCAACATTGTGCAGCAAATTACCTGCAACTTTTTTTATAAAGTCAAATGTAAATTTAAATAAAAAATGAATAAGAAAAAACAGCTCCCTGAGGTTTTACAAAGTTAAAGTTCCTCCCATGCTGACACTTATTTTGCACCTTTTGATTAATTAATTTTATCGGCAATGATGACGAGGTTTAACTGCCCCGTTAACTTATCATAAAACACACTTTGTTAAAATAAAACTCCACAGTGAGTTTAACAGAAAGAGGAACGTCTGCATTCATGACGGCACTGAAAAAGATTCTTTTAGGAGCCTCGCTGTGTCGCATCACTTTTGCTCGAGTAAAAAAAACCGTCCTGACATCAGCTAGTTAACGTTACAGCTCAGTCACGTTATGATGCATTCAAGCTCTACTCAGTAAAAATGACTATTGGGCGAAGGTTAATTATAATGCTGTCATGATGTGTTCAAGTGTAATCCTGTAAAATGTAGTTTTTGGTGAAAATTATTTCAGCTGTTTAAAGGAGAAATCTGTTGATGTTATGTGTTTAAATCATGTAAAATAAGGTGTTTTATTAATTTAACCCACTGAAACCTGAACAAATTGGTTAACTTCTTTCAAAAAATGGGAAGCAACAAAAGAAGTAATGACCCAAAAATGTAAATATCACATGAACAGTATTAATATAAATAAATAAATAAATAAGGAGATGAGGAAATGATCTGGGGAAAAGTGCATCATAAATAAATGCAACATAATTTTAAATATGGAATTATTTTTCTTGTAAATATATTTTTAAATAGCTTTTTCTCCCCCGCCTATCTTCTTTTAAATTCTAAATTTATTATTTTCTTGCAGTTTGTGCCACATTTTTACCAGGTTGCTCATTGCTCTTTTTCCCATGTTTAAAAGAAAATCACACCAATTTGCTCAAAGTTCAAAAGTTTAAATACTTGTCAAAGGCGTCGGCAAGCAGCAAAAAAAGTGCTGTTGCTGCAAGTTTTAAAAGGTTTACTGCAACAACAACAACAACAACAACAACAAAAATCATTATTATCAGCGTCGGCTATCAGCAAGGTTGCTTTTCTAAACATTTTATCAATATCAGAGCAGAATTTCACGAGCAGCGTCTCCATATCAGCAACTAAAAGCTGATGCCCGGTCACTGTCTGGCGACCACTTTTAAAAGTTTTATATGATTTAATCATAAAAACCTTGAGCTCCGACACAAGAGGCCCAGTGAGGCCGCGAGCCGCTCAGCCGACCGTCAGAGGAACTTAAATATCAGAATCACATTCCTTTGTTTAAATGGAGGGCTGCAGATTAGCCGCCTCCCTGGAGGTTAAACGCACTTTTCCAAACAGCCGTTTCGGCTAATGGCTCCCTGGAAAGATTCCCACGTTACAATCAGATGAAGGAAGGGCCTCCACTCGCAGCAACACACACCCCAACACACACACACACACACACTCACACACTCACACACTCACACTCACACTCACACTCACAGCTGGCAGACTAATTTTAGCTTTTAATTAAATTCACTGCTTCTTGAATTCATCTCGGGGTTGTGATATCGAGGACGACGCTGCGGCGTGCTAATGGGAGCGGGAAAAAAGTGGCGGTGGATTTATGTTTGTTCGACGGCGCTTCACGGCTTAGCGTGCTGACAGATAGCAGATCAGAAACACCTCCCCACGAGTGATTTTCTCGATTAGCGTGGCTGAAGTGTGAAGCGGGGGGAAGGTGTGTGTGTGTGTGTGTGTGAGAGAGTGTGTGTGCATATTCAGTGTGTTTTCCTGATTTTAATTTTTGCAGAGATCACGTGTGTCGACATGTGTTTACAGACATGCATGTTGCCGTGTGTGCTGTGCAGCGTGTCTGCATGTGTGTCTAATGTGCTGCACGCTCACATATTCAGTTTCAGAGCTTTTTATTTCAGAGTTTCCATCAGGATTACCAGGAGTATAATATCATTTTTAGCTTTTTCAGGTTTGCTCGGTGAAATTACACAAGTATTTACAGGTGTGATAAATACACATCAGTCACATGACTAATTTTCTTTTCTTTTTTTTTTACTTTATTCAAAGTGTATGAATGAAAAATACATGATTCACAAGTGTGTCCACTTTAAAAAAATAAAAAATAAAAATTGGAAAAAAAAATAAAAAAGATATTAATAGTTATTATTATTATTGGTACAATTTGAAAAAAAATAAAATTTAAAAAATAAAAAACATGTTGATAATTAGTTATATGACTTGCATGTATTTATCATTGATACACAGAAAAAATAAAAACAAGGTATTTATCACTGATACAGTTTGAAAGTTTTTTTTTAAAGATGTACACAATTAGTCATGTGACTCACGTGTATTTATCATTTATACACTGAAAAAAATGAAACAAAAAAGATAAAACACTGGTAATCATATAACTGGTGTATTTATCGTTGATACACATGAAAAAAAAATTTTAATTAAAAAGGAAAAAAAATTTATATAAGTGATCATGTGACTCACGCCTATTTATCATTGATACTCTTGGAAAAAAAATGACACAAAAAAATTAAAAAAGAGAAAAGATGGCAGTCATATAACTGGCGTATTTATCACTGACACACTTTGAAAGAAAATTGGGTAAAAAAAAAAGAAAAAAGACATTGAATCTGAATAAAGTCGCAGTAAAGTTCTTCAGTGTGTCAGTTTTATTTTCACATTAAATCTTGCAGCACCTGCGGATCACGCTGGCTGTGCACGGAGAGTTTTGTTCATAGAACAGTTTCTTCGTTTTCACGCCTCTAAGAACACAGTCAGCGTGTTCAGTGACGCTCGGGCTCATAAACAGTCTGATGCCAGAACCAGAAGACTGAGATGTTATCACGGTGACATGTGACTGCAGGAGGGACGGACAGAGATAAGAGACGGAAACACAGGGGGACGGCACTGATGGAAAAGAGGAAACAGACGCTTTAAATGTCGTCTCTTCATCACCGCTGCAGCGAGAAAACGATAAAAAGAGGCCGAGATCAGGGGAAACGCACAATTAGCCACCGAGGTCAAGCCCTGTGTTCAATTCACACATCCTCATGAACAGAATTTTTTCAAAACTTTTCCATTACTTTCAAGGACCCATAATAATAATTTCTATTTCCCTCTCGTCAAACTTGCCCAAATATATCAGATTCAAACTCTCCACAAACTTAATTTCAGCGAGCTGGTGTAAAAAGAGATCACACGTTGATGGTTATGATGGTAAAAACAAAGATTACACACTGACGCCTGTTAGGAAATAAATGCTACATTAAAGGGTATCCGTGGAAGATTTCTGTCACTATTTCATTCTAATTTTATGATTTTATCATATTCATTACAAAACTTTTCCATAACTCTCAGTAAATTTGACTAATTCAATTACTTTTCCAGGCCTGGAAAACTTGATAGTGAAATTCCATGACTTTTCCAGGTTTCCCATGATACGCAAGATTATTGAATTCTACAGAGCAGATTCCTTCAGTCAAAATGCCTTTAAATATAAACAGACAGATAGATAGATAGAAAGATAGATAGATAGAAAGATAGATAGATAGATAGATATTAGGCTATATCATGATACACAATATAACGCGATATGTTGAAATTTCTTCTTAAATAATGTACACTTCTAAAATCAAAAACTACTTCATAAACTACTGTTACAATAAAAAAGTACTGTTATGAAAAAATGTAAATGAAGTAGAATTATAATTAGGGCTTAACCTGAATATTCGGCTATTTGAATATTCATTTTCCAACATTCGTCATTCCAATACCTTAAATTACACAAAAGGGTATCCATGAAAAATTTCTATTATATTTATATCAAAATTTCTTAACTTTTCCAAAACTTTCAGTAAATTTGACTAATTGAAGGACTTTTCTAGACCTGAAAAACTTGATTGTGAAATTCCATGACTTTGCCAGGTTTTCCATGAGGATCCTGGAAAATCATGTGTACAATAAAAACATACGCAAGATTATTGAATCCTGTAGTCAAACTGCCTTTAAATATAGATAGATAGACAGATAGATAGATAGATGGATAGATAGATAGATGGATACAGTGTACGCTTATAAAATCCTAAACTACTTAGAAACTACTTTTACAGTAAAGTTATTAAAGTACTGTTATAATAAGTAAAACAGAGTTATTATTTGGGCTGGATCGAAATATTCGGCTATCTGAATATTAGTTAATTGGGTAGGTGTTCGGTTTTTAATTTAAGGGTTCGGATATTCAGTTTTTTTGTTTTTGTTCTGATTTTTTTTCTTTTTGGCAGAGGACAAATGTAATTTCAATGTTCAATGTTTGTGTAAATAAATAAATAAGGTTAAGGCCACTTTACCTTAAAAATCCCATACCGCTGCAACCATACCTCTCATTTTGGTCATTTTTATTGCAGCAAAATGTATCTAATGGACTTTTTTTTTTTTTTTTTTTTTTTTAAATTGCATTATTCTAATTGGCTATCAAATGTTATATTTGGATTTGCAATATTAAATTATTATCATTTATATAGGCCTAGCCTAATAAAAAAAATTAAAAAATCAATACTCGATAGGTCAGTGTATATGATATTGCTACACAAACATTTCCCGATATTATGCTCTATCTACATTTGCTTATTTATTTGTGAAATTAAATCCTCATTAGTTGCTACCAGAGTAATAACTATTCTCCCTGCAGTCATCACATAATCCCATAAACACCCGAAATCACCCCTTACACATCCAAAACCCTATCAGATCTGATGTATTATAATCCAAGTGCAATATCCAAAGTCATAAATAAAAATAAAATAAAATAAAATACACAATAACAATAATAATAACAGTAATAATAATTAAATATAAAAAATAAATACAAAAATAAGGAAACACTGCAACAATGATAATGGCATACTGAGAATAAATCTAAATGTAAACTAAATAAATAAAACCAAAACAAAGCAGTGAATCTCAGAATAATATCAGAGGCTCAGCAGGCCTCTGAGCGTCAGCCTGAATATCCAGAATGATACAGAAAATGAGAAATTAACACTCAATATAACAAACAAAACGCAAACTGAGAGCGACATGACGAGCCGAAAACAACAGGAAGCGAACACCGTCAGCGTCAACAACCAGCCGACAGTCCCAAAAAACCACACAAACAGCGACAAAGCGCGTGAAAGCCAGAAACCAGCTCTTACCTGCACAGGTGAGTCCAGGTGAGTTACAGGTGAATCTAGGTGAGTCCAGGTGAGTCCAGGTGGGTTACAGGTAGGTCCCGGTGGGTCCCGGTGGGTCCAGGTGCTCTGCGGGATTTTCTTCGGCTCATTTCATCCACTATGTCAAACAGACTTTCACACGGACTATTTCTACATGTTGCACTTTGAATAAATCGCTCAGTTTTCGCGTTTTGTTTCCGCTTTTCTTTTCTTTGACTCGCCGCCGTCGACTTGCATTTTGAATCTCGACCCCGCCATCCGCCATGTTGATGACGTCACGCGATGACGCCCTTTTGCCCCCCGGATGAAAAAAAAAAATCAAACGTAAGATAGATTTTTAAATAAATGTGTTTGATTTAGTGCTGTATTTTAGTCAGGATAATATTGAAAATAAAATATATGTCATTTATATTATGTTTTTGGAAAATTCCAAAAAAAAATGGTCAGAAACAGAAAGCGACTTTTCTGCATTTTATTAACGATTTTTTTAAAAAAAGGCATAATCTTATCTGATGTTGCCAAAAAACATCTATTATCTCCATTATCTTTTGTTTGTTTGTTTGTTTGCATTTTAATAATAATAACAAAGAAAAAATACAAAGTGATAAAATAAATCAAATATTAAAAAAAATGGATAAACAAAATTTAAATTGAAGAAAAAACAAGAATGGTTAGGTTTGTTTTTGTTTTCTTATTTGTTTCTGAGGGATGTTTTTTATTTATTTATTTATTTAATAAGCTTTATTAATTAATTTTGTTAAATTTCCGGGCCTCTGTGAGACTGAATAAAACTTAATTTATTATTATTCATTCATGAAAAACCATGGGCTGGCCAGGTGTGGAACATGCATTTTGTTGATGCCAGAAATATTCAGCAGACCACGATATTTTACTGTTTACACTGTAAAAGAAAAAAAAACACGAAATGATCCTAATATTACTATTAAAAGAATTAGTGAGGATTTGGGACACTCGCTCCTCTTCTACAAGTTTCATCAAAAAAAGTTTCATCCTAAAAAGTTTGATGCAAAAAAAAAGTTTTCTCAGCTGATTCACTCATGAAGTTTCTGGTTTATTTCCAGTAACGATCAGTTTTTCTGTGATTAAAGTTAAACTCTGAATGAACTCTGACGGGATCGAGCTGCTTGTTTTCACTCCGTTAAATGTGAGTCTGAGTCAACAAAGCTGCAGAGAAATGATGTGGAGGCTCTTTCTTTGCATCACGTTCTTCATCATGTTTGACGTCCCGCTCTTTAATTTAAACACATTTACTCCAGCTGATGTTTTTTTTTAAATCACTATTTGCACTATAATGATGGATTACATCACAGAGACATTTGTTTGAGACTTCTTAAACTCATTTTTCACCCAAAAACATCTTTTTACATACAGAATAAGTTGATTGAAAATACATGTTCTGCTTTTTCTGATATAATGTTGTTTGTGTTAATGTCTGCCTGCAGTGTTGACTTTGAATTGAAAAGGAGGGAAATATCATTATTTTAGAGATCTGTAGTGAGTTTATTGCCATCAATTCAATCATTAATGTTGATTTTATGAGAAAAAGGAACACGGGGACTGTTAATGTTAAACTGGGCAGGAGGGAGATTCAGCTGTAAAGGAATCGCTCCTCTGTTTAGGAAATCATTTTTTTCCTTATTAGATAAGAAAATTGTTGCCAGTCTCATGTTTGTATGCTAAAAAGTCTCATCACCAAAATGTACTTTAAAGGAACAGCGTGTCAGATTTAAGGGGATTTAGCGGCTTCTAGTGGTGAGGATTGTAGACTGCAACCAGGTTTTTACTGAGAGCCGAATCACCGTAGAAGTCTCCTTGTCTCAGAAACAATCAGACCAGCTGATTAAAACCAGGAGAAAAACACTGTTAACACCATCTGATGTGATTTAAATCTGTGTTATCTCATTAGTGCACATCAGAGAGGGTCTGCGAACGACGGAGGCCGACGCGAATAGACGAAAAGATAAAAACACGAAAATGTAAAAATGCAAAACTTGTGAAAATGTTAAAGGCCCTGTCAGGTGCCAGTGTTTGGTTTGTCCATTCTGTTTTTTAAATTAATGATTGTCATTTATTCAGGAAAAAACAAACATTTATTTATATTAGGATTTTTTTTAACATCTTGTTATAACAAAAAACATCCTGTAAAAACATGAAAAATATCTTGTTATGATGAGAAACCTTTCATGTTACTACCTGTTACTGATTTATTTTTTATTTATTTATTTTCCTGGCCTGGCAGATCCACACTTTTGTAAGTTCGGATTGAACAGTGACCCCTAACCCTTACAGTGTATTATTGTGTTTGCAAAGTTAAGGCATTAAAATCATCCGTTTTACACTTAATAACACGCTTGCAGCTATTAAAATAATCTATTATTGCCCTCACGAGGACATAATTCTTTTCAAAAGTACCAACTGTCCTCCTCCAAAATACCCCTGACAAATTAAAAATGCACACCAAAAAGAAGTTTAAAATAAACCAATGAGACTTTTTTGGCCTCAGAGAAACTTCAATGTGACTAAACCTCTGTGAGCGCACAGAAACCACACAACACACACACAACACACACAACAACAACACACACAGTGTAGCAGCTGTTTGACTCCTGAGACTCACATGTGTTTAGATGATAAACAAGTTCAGAGACGTCACACTTTTATTTATCTCTCCATCCACCCGTTTAATCTCTGCACGGCACTGTGTCCATCCATCCATTAACCATCTGCCAACGTGCACCAGGTCGTCCAACCACCTCCATTAGATCACCCGACCTGCGCCGCGCGTGCATCCATCCACGGTCTGCAGGTTAACACGTCAGCACACAATCACAAAACACAGCTGTGAATTATTAATGTTCATCTGCACAGACTCTCTGCAGGCATGTCTGCTGTAAAGAAGGCACATACAGTATTAAAATCCATTTATTTATGGTGATTACAGGCCGGTGATACAAACAGAAACCAAACCAAACCATTTTCTAAAACACAACAAAAATAAAGTGATTCACAGTGGGAATGTTTTCTGCTTTTAGTATACGTGAGGTGCCAGAGTGCATAAAACATCAAAAAAGAGCTTGTTTATTAAAAAAAGTGCCGGTGGGTGATCCAACACAACCCCGACAGAGGTCCTAGTTAAGCCCCTTATGTCCTAAAATAAAAGAAATGTCCTTAACCCCAAGAAAAGGCCTGAAGTCCAAAAACCCTCCTAAAATCATTGAAATGTCATTAAATCCTAAAATGTCCTAAAATCCTTGAAATGCCCTGATATCATAGACAAGCCCTAAATCTGAGAAACATCCTAAAATCCTAGAAACATCCTGATATCCCAGAAATGTCCAAACATTTGGAACTGTCCTAAACTGTCCTGAAAAAATATCCTTAAATCCTCAAAACGTCCTAAAATCTTAGACAAGACCTAAATCCGAGACAGGTCCTAAAATCCTGGAAACATCCAGATATCCTAAAAATGTCCTAAAATCCTAGAAACGTCCTAAAATCTTAGGAACATTCTGAAATGTCCCAAAATTCTGTAACTGTCCTAAATATCCTGCAAATATCCCCAAATCCTCGAAACACCCTGATATCCTAAAAATGTCCTAAAATCAAAGAAGAATCCTAAAATCCTAGAAATGTTCTGAAATCTAAGAAATGTCCTAAAATCACAGAGAAACATGCTAAAATCCTAGAAACATCTAAAATTTCGAGAAACCTCCTAAAATCCTAAAAACTTCCTAAAATCCTAGAGATGGCCCCGGCTTTGTGTCATTTTACAAAGATGACCCCCAAGCAAAGTAAATCAAGTTTCCCTGTTCTAAACTAATTTAATCAGAAATTAAAATAAAATCGAACAAAAGCTGACAAATTAGCCACCAGCGATCAAACTCCGGTGAACCACAGCAGCAGCGAGGGGGGCAGCAGACGAGGACGAGTGATTTTGGAGACAGGGACCCCCGAAACAAGTCGTCAGGAGCTATTTCAGGCCTGCGGCTGTTTCACGAAGAGAGCCCTTAATTCGTTCAAAAACGGAGCGTTTGTAAAAACAATGGTGGAGGCCTGGAGCCGGAGCCGCGACAGTGACGGGCTGAAAGTGCTCGGAAATGTCGAACGGGCCACCTGAAGATCGGCCCGCGGAGCAAACTGCTAAAATTACTGCAACTGTGGTCGTGCATCTGACGGAGGAATTTACGTGAATTTGATTCATTGACGTGAATCCGGAGCTGCAGCAGCAGCCATCCGACTCCAATCAGAGGCAGATCTGATATTATGTTTTATATCAAATATTCAGACATTTACTCTTCTTTTTTTGTTCTTTTAAGGTACTTGTACTAAAATGTATTATTTCAGTTTTACCCATATTGTATTTTTCTCCTCTAAAGTCATCTTGCAGCTACTTTGCAGTTTTTGAATGTGATGTAATGTTAAAAACGTGTTTTTCAGCCTTTTTTTGGCTTGTTATACTGTGACGTTTTTCAACATTAAAAATGTTGAAAAACGTCATAGTGTAGCGAGTGACAGTCATAGACGACGTCATCGTCTGCTTTTTTTTTGACGCGCTATACTCTGACTTTACATTAAAACACTTTTTTTGGCGTGCTTTACAATGTCTTTTTCCCACATTAAAAACGTATTTTCTGACATTTTTTCGGCTTGCTATACCATGACTTTTGTGTAATACTATGGTGTTTTTCGGAATTAAAAACGTTGTCTGCATCAGTCTTTTTTTTTCCACATGCTACACTATGACTTTTTTTTGACATTATGACCTCTCAGCTGTATAAAAAGCAGACTGCTGTATCTTCATGCAGCAAAGATAACTAGTATTGCTGCCTCAGTTGTAATCCATGCACCTGTCAAGCTGCAGTTAAAATTTGGCACAAACGTCCACTGTGAAAACATGGATGCTTCACAGCCAAATTAAAAGCTCACTTTTGGAAAAATCACCCTTTTCTTATTCAAACATTGCAGGTTAGTAGAAAGGAAAGTGGTTTATTTGTGGTTCAGTGCACAGATTTTATGTGGGAAAATGGTTATTAGAGTGAGACAGGTTAATCTACATTTTGCCAACTGGTTAGTATATAATGTATAAGATATATAAAAGTATAAAGACAGCATTAGTTCAGAGGTAGGTAAAGATTAGCAACACTGAAGATGTAAACTTTTACACAGAAGTCAGAATATATTCAGATTTTTATAACAAAATAAAAATAGATGGATAAATTAAATTAGATAAAATGTTTGTTGCAATTTAAAATTCAAATTTAAGACTATTCAATGACTTAAGGCCTTTTAATATTTTTAAAATTAAATCTAAGACATGTTAAGACTTTTTAAAGGACCTGCAGACATGTTTTTAACAAAAAAAAAGGTCATAGAAGAGAGTTACTTTTCTTATCGAATGTTTTTCTTTCTTTTTTTTTTTTAGAAAATCAATGTATTTGTCTTATTCAGGCCACAAATCAACACATTTTGTAATAATTGTGTGTTAAAATACAGGCGGGATTATGGTTTATGTTCGACGTCCTCCTGCTATCACTCTGAAACTATGTTCTGATCTGACGAATGAAGCTTCTTATCTTGTCTGGAGGCAGATGTACTTATTTTGGACCATTTTCTCTTTTCTCAGCCAGAGCAGCTGCTCGAGGTTCAAACTCTGAGTCCGGCTGAAAAATCCCTCAAAACTGGAGCTCCGACACCAGACAGTCTTCAACCCTTTAAAACATGAGCAAACTGGCTTGATTTCTTCCAAAAACAAGGGAAGAAGTTGAAGTAAGCCCCAAAAACAGCCAGAAATTAGTAAAAAATACAAGAAAATTAACAGAAAAAAATGCATTTCAAAACCTACTCATTTCTTGCAATTTGCAGAACATTTTTTTGTGGGTTTTTTGTTGCTCATTGCCTTTTTACTCCACGTTTTCAAATAAATTGCACCAATTTTCTGAGGGTTTAAAGGGTTAAATGCCTTTTTGGGTTTTTTTTGCAGCGACCTGTTTGCAGTTTGAAATGAAAGGTTTTTTGTTTCGGGGAGGACAATTTTTAATAAATCTACCTTATACCTTTTTTCTGTGTAGGAACAAAACTCTTTATCTTTCCATAGGATGTAACAGATGTGAGCGCATTCCTGGCCGCAGAAATCTTTTGTCTGAGCGGGTTAGTGGTGTTAAAAATGAAATTTCTGCCCTTTAAAAGGCAAGAAGCTGCTTAAAGGGAGTGAAACTGAGAAAAATGGCTTTAATTTTTACCGAGCAGCCGAATGATTTAACGGATAATGTTAGAAAGTGCAGTGATTTATTGACTGCTTTTATCCCCCGTCTGACCAAACACAAGCTCAAGTTAATGCTTTTTTTTTGCTCTCTGAAGCGGACTGAACATAGAAAGTTAGTGGGTCGGTGAGCGGGGGAGTCCGTGCTCTCCTCTCACAGCTCTCCGTTAGCAAACGCCTGCATGGACGCCGTCCTGTCAGGTCTGAAGCCGCCGTACTGTCCGTCCGGTTTCGGGTATTCCCCTCTGACCCTCCACACGCAGCAGCTGGGGATGGCAGGGAGGGTGTTCTCAGGCGGGACCCCAAGCCTCCAGCTGATGTGTACTGACCGTAGGCGCAGTGACGCAGGATGGCGGTCTCTCCTTGACCTGCAAGAGGGGACAGAGGGTCCCGGTACAGGAGGACGGCCTCCAGCAGGGAGCGACGCAACACGAGCTGCTCGAACAGCGGCGAAGAGGTGATGCAGGCACCGTCGCTCTGCCGGCAGCACAGCTCCTCCAGAGGGAGGGCGGAGGGGGTGCAGCGGTCACACCTACACCAGGCCGGGCGACGGCGTCCCGGCTCGGATTTATGGTCGAGGGGAGGGAGGCTGAGCGTCGTGATTATCAGACTGGAGCAGACAGAGGACGGCTCTCAGGTGTCCGCTGTCCTCCTGTCAGGACAAAAAATATATCACTAAAGTCAATGAACTGATCAGATTTTGGTGGTCAAAGGTCAAGGCCACCATGACCCTGCATTAGTCTCACTCTCATGAACTGAATTTCTCAAGGACACCGGAGGGTATGTCTTCAAATTTGGCACAAACGTTCGAGTGGATTCAAGAATGAACTGATTAGATTTCGGTGGTTGAAGGTTAAAGGTCACTGTGACCTCCCCCTTTGCATTCTAGTGAATTAACAGATTGGTTTGTACTGATTTTGGTGTGTTTAAAGGTCAATGTCACCATGACCTTGGATCCGTGCCATTTTCATGAATGTGATATCTTAAGAGCACGATGAGGAAATTTCTTCAAATTTGGCACAAACATCCACTTGAACTCAAGGATGAACAGATGAGCATTTGGTGGTCTAAGTTAAGGTTAACCTTGTGTCCAGGTTAGGCTTGTGTCCATCTCATTTTGGATACGCAATGTCTCAAGAACACCTTGAGGGAAATTCTTTAAATTTGGCACAAACATCCACTTTTCAATAGCTTCCATGTGGACATTTGTGCCAAAATTTGAGAAAATCTCCTTAAGGAATTACTGAGATATTTACACAAATGACAGGCAAGTTCACAGTGACCTTGACCTTAGACCACCAAAAACTCATCAGTTTTAACCTTTACATTTGTGCCACATTTAAAGAAGGCTAAATGTGAAGTCTGGAAAAGCTTCATGCTGAATCTCCAGAACTATAATAATGCTTTCTGAACTAATATCTTGGAGAAATAGATAGATTTTAGGACTTAATTTCATCTAATTTCATTGGTATTAAAAGAGCATTCATGCGTGTTGTTCCTCTGATCTTTGCTCTCTGCAGCAGGTTCACCTTGCGTGGCTGCACAGAAACCGGTTTGATGTCCTGTAAACTTTTCTTCTTCGATCTCTTCACCAGTCGGATGTTGTTTTCGTCGACGTAGGACACACACAGGATGCACTAAAACACACAGTCACATCAGGACACTCAGTGATCATAAAGCAGCTGATTAATACAAACTAATAACTTTTCAAATAAAGTGCAGAAACTCTGATGATGGGCTCACAGCTGATATCACATTACATATTGTATCAAACCATTCATCACCTTCTGCTTGTCTTGGACCGACTCCACTTTCTTCTCCGAGTAGTTTTGTCCAACTTCTGCAGAGTAACATCTGGTTCCTATCAGCCAGTCGATCATCACGGTCGTCTGGAGGAAAAAGACACACAGACTCACACTTCAACACACTCACCCTGCTTTACACTCACCTTCAACATGCAACATGCAACCCCAAATCCAAAACGCTGGGACAGTGTGTAAAAGATGAATAAAAACAGAACATGCAAATCCTTTTTGAACCCACACCAATAGACATCCTAGAAATCCTTCTACAAACGTCCTGAAATGTGAGAAAAATTTTTCTACAAAAAAACGTCCTGAAATGTGAGAAATGTCTGAAATAAAATATAAAAAGAATTGCGCTGAAATCCTGAAAAAAAAACCCTTCAAATCCTGGAAAAAAGTGTCCCTAAAAAATCCTCCGAAAAAGAAACTTCCTAAAATATCCGAAAATATCCTAAAAGAAACATTCTGAAATCCTACTAAAATGTCTTAAAAAATCCTAAAAAAATGTCCTAAATCTAAAAAAATATCATAAAATCCAAAAAATGCCCTGAAATCATGAAAAAATGTCCCAAAATCCTAGAAACTTCTCAAAATCTGGAAAACATCTTAAAGTCCTAAAAAAAATGTCCTAAAATCCTACAAATGTTCTGAAATCCCAAAAATGTCCTAAAATTCTAGAAATGTTGTCCTGAAATCCTCAAAATCTCATAAAATCCTACAAATGTTTTTGAATCTGAAAAATGTCCCAAAATTCTAGAAATGTCCTAAAATTTTAGAAACATCTTAAATCTTAAGAAAAACATCGTAAAATCCTAGAAATGTCCTAAAATCTCAGAAACAAATTAAATCCTAAAAAAACATCACAAATTCTAAAAATGTCCTAAAAATCCTTAAAATGTTCTGAAATGTGAAAAATGTCCTAAAATTATAGAATTAGTTTGCGCTGCTGCGAGTGGCCCCTGACCTCCTGTCACTTTGCAAAAAAGGCCCCCGCAGCAAAGCAGGGTGTGTCTGCCCTGTGGACACCGTTATGACCCGGAGTCCACATTGTAATCTGATTTATTTGTTTAGTTCTTTTTAACTTTTTCTAAGACATCGTCCTTCTTGTCTTTTCTGCTGCAGCTGAAACTGTTAATTTGGACACCAAACCCGCCGCGTCCCGCAGCGCCGACCTCACACACTGATCCCCTTCAGCTCTCTGCGCTGAAGCCGACTCATTCAGTCGCTCCAGATGCAGCCGCCGTCTAAAGTCCCACTCTCACACACTCCAACACTGGTCCCCACTGTGTTCTGAGGACAGGCGCGTGAATGGACACTTGTGTTGTCAGCGTGTGAACGCTGTGCGGCGTCTCACCAGAGCGTAGTACGACAGCGTGGAGCCGATGTAGATGATGAGCTGAATGAAGCTGAACTTCCCCGCCTGCAAAACACAGCAAACTGTCACCTGTTTGTGAGCAGTGGAGGGGGTTAATATTTTTTAGAGGAAAACTCAAGACTCACCTTTTTAGTTTGACTTTTAATTGAATTTTACAAATTTATTTATTTATTTATTGACTATTTTATTTATACATTTTAGTCTGTTTTTACAAGATGCTATATTATTTTATTATTTTTAACATTTTTATATATTATTTCTTATGTTATCCTTTTATTTATTTTAAATTTATATTTTATCAACTATTAGTACTATTAGTAGTAATATTACTAATAGTATTTATTTTTTTATTTTTTATAATTTCTTTATTTATTATTTATTATTTTTTTCTTATTTATTTTACTTATGATTAATATTATATTTATTTATTTTTATTTTTATCTATTGATTTTATAATGCCTCTGGCTTATTGTATGAAGCATCTTGTGTTACAGTTTTGCCTGTATGATTAGTGCTGTATAAAATAAAGCTGATTTTTATTTTCTGCATCCTCGTCCAGAGTTACAGACACTCTGTTGTCATGGAAACACTGAGTTTATTTCATTAATGAGATTCTGCATGTTAGATATACAAACCACAACAAAAACTGATGCCTAATGTGCTTTTTAAAATCTCACAGAGACCTTTGCAAACTAAAACCTTTAAGTCTGAAGAGTTTAACCCTCTGTGCTAACATGTTGTCTCGAGGTAACATTAATTTTTTGCTGTTTACAATCACGCAAAATGTCCAAAATTACGTTGCAATACTTTTTTCGGGGCCTTCCTCGCATGGTTCGGCCCCATTTACTCTCTCCACAAAAACGTCTGACAACATCTTTTTTTCTCATTTTAAAATCTTTAGAAAAAAAATAGATTCACATTTATAGATGAGAAAAGTTTAAAATTTCTAGTTTAATCATTTAAAAATCTGAGCAAATTGGCTTGATTTCTCCCAAAAACATGTTAAGAAAGCAATAAGCAACAGAAGACGAAATTAAAGAAAGTACTAGAAAATTTCCTGAAAATGAGTAAAATAAAAAAATAAAAATAAAAGCAACAACAAAGAAATGACCTTCGAAAAAGCGCTTAAAATTCTCATAATTCTTTAACATAATTTTTTAATAATTATGATGATTATAACTAAAGTTTGAAAGCGCGCTGTAGTTAAAGTATCAAAAGTTATTGAGCTTGTTTTGCAGTAAAATGCTTCATATAATAATTATGCTACAATATTAATCTTCTTCATTGGAAAACTATTTAACAGAAAATAACTAAGATGCAGATGTTACCTTGAAACATTGCACCGTCATGGAATCCCAGCAGGACAGTTTTTGGTTTCGTGTATTTAGGTTTATATTATTTATTTAGACATTATTTTTTTTACCACCGGCATCGTAACGTGAACCATAGAGGGTTAAAAACAGAGAATCTCCCTCATTTAAATCTTGGTTGTATGATATCCTGTCGCTCTTAAAACTCTTAAAAAAAAAAAATAAAGATTACACTAAAAAAAACAAACCCACCTGTCCGAACACCATGACATCGAATCTGATCCCGAAGGCTTTGTAGAGCGTTCGCTCCTCCACGCCGTTCACCGTGTTGTACTTTGCGTATCTGATCAGAAAACAAATAATAAAAACACAGTGAAGCATGAAGGGAGATTATTTACCCAAATCTGAAATCATTTTTCACAGGTTTAACCTTCCCAAACTCTGAAATTGGGTTAATTTCTTTCAAAAACATGGGAAGCAGGTAACAAGCAACTCAAGAAGGAATAACCTAGAAATTTGGAAGAAATTAAATAAGAAGTACAAGAAAATGAAACCCTTTGAAACATGGGCACTTCTTTCAAAAACGCAGGAGACAGACAACGAGAGACGTGAAAAGAAAGAAATGCACATTAGACATTAGAAAGAAATTAGTCAGAAAGTGCAATAAATTACCCCAAAAATTAACAAGAAAAACAAAACAAAACAAGAAGGTAACATAAAAAAAATTAATACAAAAAAATAAAACATACAAAAAAATAATAAATAAACAACATTACCTGAAAAAAGAGGTTAAAAATGAGAGTATTTCTATAAAAATAATTTGAAATGTGTTTTCCGAACTTTTTCCCCTGGCTTTAACAAAAAAAAAAAACAATTCTAAATCTACTCATTTCTTGCCAAATAGCTCATTGCCTTTTTTTCATGTTTTTGAGAGAAATCAAACCGATTTGCTCCAAGTTTAAAGGGTTAAGTACTTAAGTAAAAAATGTCTGAAAGCAGCGCAAGAAAAGTGATGTGGATCCAGGTTTCACGGGGTTAAAATAGTTCACAGGAATTTTTTTCCTGATTTTTGTGAGAATAATTTCTTAAATCTACTAATTTCCTGTCGTTTGTGGGACATTTAATTTAATTTTATCAGAGTTCAATCATTTTAAAGGCGTCTGAAAGCTGCGCAAGAAAAGTGACTTTGCTCCAGGTTTCAAACAGTGTGTGTGTGTGTGTGTGTGTGTGTGAATAGTGTGTGTGTGTGAACAGTGTGTGTGTGTGTGTGTGTGTGTGTGAATAGTGTGTGTGTGTGAGGAGCACCTGAAGTTGAGGCCCGGGTAGAGCGTCTTGTTGCTCTCCTTCTCGTCCAGCCGTCTGAAGGAGTATTTGGGGAGGCAGCGGTGCATCAGGCGGTCCAGGTTGCAGTCCCAGTTGATCAGGATGCCGATGACGCCCCCCTGTGGTGCACAGAGGAAGTTAGAAACCACAAAACCTCACCGACCATGAAGGAGAGACCACGCAGAGCTCGAAACTTTAAGTCAGAGTCCGCGATTTGACTAAAGTCTAAACTCACCGTGTGCAGATTTTTGCTTTTTCCACATTTCCACATATTTGACCGTCAGACTCTGCGAGCATATTTAAGAAAAGGCTCAAAACTTCCCTTAGATCGTAAACCTTATAGGACCGCTTTACCCACTGATTTCTTTTTTTATTTAATTTTTTTATTTTGTTTTAAATTTGTTTTATTTCACCCTCTGAGTCTTATAATCTGTGTGCATTATTGCTGTTTTTTTATGCCTTCATATGTCTCTTTTCACTCTCTGTGCAGCACTTTGAGCTGCATTCGATGTATGAAAGATGCTATATAAATAACATTTTATTATCATTATTATTATTATTTTGATTATAATACTTATGTACTTATATTTTGGTAGTATTTTCAATGCAGGACTTTTTACTTGTAATAATTAACTTAATAAGAATACATTTTATTTGTCTCTCACCTTTCATACAAGAAATGCAGCCCAAACATGCTTTAGAAAAAAAATTACATGCAACAAGTGCTTCATATAAAAAGACATAATAAAACCTGCATGTAAAAATAAAAAACGATCAGAATAAAAAGCACAGAGCGCATCTTCACATTAATAAAACCCACTTGAAAATACCAGCAAAAGTAAGATAAAATAAGGATAAAAATCAAATGCACAGAATAAAATAAATAAAACGGCATTATTAAAAAAAAAATAAGGCTAAAAATAAAGTGTATATAAAATGCATAAAAATTAAGGAAAATACAACATTTTTTGCAGCAGCGCAAGCGTGAAGGAAAATGCAAAGCAGTTAATTTGGTGCTTGTTAAAGGCTAAAGGAAAGTGATGAGTTTTTAGTTTTTTTAAAAAAATATTTATTGAGCTGTCCTCTCTGGAATATTTTTACAGCATGAGCAGATTTTTTTTCACTTTTTAAAGAAAACAATAAAGAAAAAAGCTCAAAAAATGTTTGGGAACAAAATGATTTTTAATATTTACTGTTAAAGTGGCAACACAGACTTTTCACTTTCACCCACACAAACTGACCAAAGTTTGTGTGGCAACACTTCCTTTTTCTGGTTGTTTCATTTCTACTTTTTTCTTGTCGAGGACGGCAGACGGCTCGCGGAGGGAAACCCACAACAGAAAGTTGGTGTTAATAAAACGGTTTTGGTCTCGCAGTGTTGCTGCATCCTGAGATTTCAGCAACGTTAGTCAACAAAACGTTATAATAAAAGTTTGCAAACATCCAGACAACAAAAAACAAAGAAAGACCAGAAATAATGCAAGAGATGAAAAAACAGCACGGATGAAGAGGATGCTGCTCAAAACGTCACCTCCGTGGTAATTTAATCAAATATTTATGGGAGCAAAATTTGGTGTTTTAGTCAGTAAAATATTATCATTACTTATCCACATTTCTTAACCCTTTGAAATATGGATCGACATCAGTTTCTTGTGCTGCGTTCTTTCACAATATATTTAATTCTTTGACCGTGAGTAAATGAAAAAAAACATGGCAGTAAAAAGGCAATGACCAACCGACAAGAAAATAACTAAAAGGTGACAAAAAAATTACCAAAAATTAGTTTTAAAGAAGAGGAGAGGAATATTATAAAAAAAATTTTAAAAATTAAAAAAATGTACAGTAAAGTATATCTATTCTTCTATTAAATTTATATTTCAAATTATGTTTCACAAAAAAATAAATAAATAAAATATAAAAAAACCTGCTACCTAGTCTTTTGGCTTGTACTCCTATTTACTACCTTTACTAGTAAAGTAGTACTTTACTACCTTGATTTTGTTTTGATTTATTATCACCAAAACAGGTAGTAAAGTGAAGTAAAGTAAAATTAAAAAAATTAATTAATTAATAAATTCATATTTATTTATTGTATTTTTTTTAGGTTTTTTTATTTTATTTTATTATTATTTTTTGCTTATTTTCAGGGTTTTTTTTCCTATTGTTCATTTTTAGGCCATGTCTTGTTAAGCTGCTTGTCTTCTTCTCATGTTTTTTTTTTTTTTTTTTTAAAATCAAACTCATTCGCTCAGATGTCAAAGCGATAAGACACATTCAAACATGTGACCTCACCTCCACGGCCATGTCAGAGAACTTCTCTCCGGCCTCTCGAACGACGTCTCCCAGTCTGAAGATGGGACACAGCGCGTCTTTTCCTCTCTGGCAGCTCCGCAGGTAGCCGTCGTTCATCTGTGGGAGGATGTTCCTTCTGGAAAACACAACAGACTCAAACTTTTCTGCCACTGCAGAGATAAAGAGCTGCCAAACTTTAGAGAAATATTTTTGGGTAGCATAATTTTAAATATAATATATAATAATAAAATAATAATAAATGTATTATTATTATTATTATTATTTATTATTATTTGTTGTTGTTGTTGTTGTTGTTGTTGTTGTTGTTGTTGTTTTATTGTTATTATTATTATTATTATTATTATTTTCTGCACATTAAGAATAAAATTTAAAAAAAATTTTGTGAATAAAATATTTCAGGAGCAGCCAAATATATGTCTAATATATGTTTCTGTCTGGTCATTTCCACATTAAAACTGTTCATAAGTTTAACTCCACAGATTGAAAAAAAAAAAAAATTTTTTCGTTTTTGCGGATCAGTTTTAATGTGGAAGTAAAGAAATGTCCAGACATAAACCAGTTTAAAATAATGTATAAAAACATGATTTTCACGAGGCGCAGGGATGAAGAGGAGGTTTGACAGCCATCAGCTGTGTATTTATTTTTTTAATATTTATTTTTTACTAATTTCTCTTCCGTTTTTTCTGTAAATAATAATGAAAAATGGCAGACATTTGATTTGGAGAGTGTGTGTTAATGTTTATATTTAATTAATTACAGTATAGTTTTAATTGTAAGAGAAAGCTGGTTAATTAAAATTCAGTGATTCATGGAAAAGAGGTCGGATTAAATACATTTTCTTTCTCTCTCCTTTTTAAATATGTGAACTCTGTTTGAGTGGCTCTTTTGCTTGGAGCTTTTCATTGTCTGTAAATATTATTTTTTGTCTGTGTGCTTCTGTATAATATTTTCTCTATTTCCTTCTTTTTTTTCTTTTTTTTTTACATATTAGAAATAAATTAAAATCAAATGAAAAATATATTCTGGCTCATTTTCACTATGAGAAATTAGCGAATCAATATTTAAAATCACAAAGAGAAGAGAAAATGATAGATAAGACAAAGATGTAAACATGTCGACAGAATTTTCATGTTTTTTTTTATCCCAGAAAAAAAGGCAGTGCAGTTATAAAGACTTTTCTATTGCACAACTGTTGCAAAGAAAATGTGCAATTTTCTGCAAACAGCATGTCGGAGCGTCAGAAACTGTCCCCGTTTGCAGCTGCATCACTGCAAGAAAATGACTTCACACAACAATTAAATATGTTTTTTACATTTCCACTCGTGCAAAACTTTTTTGCTGCAAAAGCGCAGCTGAGGCTGCACTGTATGAAACGAGTAAACCGTTTTTAGACACCATCATTAGAAGCAGCCTCACCGGATGTAGTTGAACGCAGGAAACCTGATGTTGTTTTTTTGATGAGCACGGTGAAGTTCTCAGCCGCTGCCAGCAGAGCGGGCCTGCACCCAAAAAATATTTACAATATTTTACACCAGCGTTTGTACAGAGCATTTTCAGAACAGAAAAACAGACTAAAGTTACCTGAATATAAAAAAATCCTAATACAAAATTTCCTTTCAATTATTCCTTTGTCATTATAAATATATATGTATTAACACTTTTGCATGTAAAGCACTTTGAGCTGCATTTTTTTTGCAAATTTTGCCCTGCCAAAGACCCCAAAATGCAAATATCAATATCAATATTTTCTTTATTGTATTAATAAAAATCTTTTCTCTGTTATAAACATTTTTGTCATTTTATTCAACAGTAGTATTAACAGTAAACAACATGTTTGTTGTTTAGTTTTTCTCTTTTTTTATTCATCCAATTATTATTTTTAAAATAAAAATTAAAAGACTGGCATCAAAGGACACAGATTCTGATCTGCAGTGATTAATAACATCTAAAAATACATATATTTAAAATAATCACTAACAAATAATGTTTTTAGTTGTTTTTTCTCTTTTTCAAGATTCCCCATTTTTCCCCTAAAAGTTTCCACTTTTAAAAAAAGTGCTTTAAGTTACATTTTTGACTCGTTGGTGCCTAAAACTTTTGTTCAGCGTTTTACGGAAAGTTAGATTCCTGAGTTTTACCTCGGAGGGCTCGTCCTGGTTTCCACGGGACACCACGCAGACACCTCACAGGTTTTCCTCAGGATGTCAAACTTCAAACATGAACCCGTCTTTATTCCTGCAGCAGGAAGACAAACGTTTATGCTCCGCTGATTCAGTCTCAGCCGACGAGGAGCGAACAGCGTCGGACACAAAACCGTCTGAGAGCTAACACTGCAGCACATCAACGACACATTGCTCAGGAAACAGATGCCAGCTGGTAAAAAGTCACTGAGGAACGAGTCGCTGCCGCAGCAAAGTGTTGACAGAGATAAAACACAGTTTAACAAATACTTTTCCAGGACTTTTCCAGGACTTTGAGGCACATTTTAGAGCCAATACACTCTCTATAACAACCAGTGATACTCCTTTATCAGTTCTTTTTCAACACAAAATTAAATCTTTTTTTAATATACATCATTTAAAAAAAAATAGGAATTAAGAACAGGATTGTTAACGGAACATTTAATTATAATTTAGGGGCTGTTCATTATTTATTAGAGGAAAGGGGGCGGTGCAAAAATGGGGAGACATGTCAAGTAATTTTTTAGGCATTGTAGACGGACTTATGTTTTTTATATATTATTCTAGCTTTAGGCAAGGGACATAAAACTTTAAACGGCTGTATTTGTGTTTATTTTAATGTCAATTTCTAAAGAAACAGTTATGGAAGGCATTTTATCTTTTCAAAAATTTGAGTGATTTTTTGTTTTTTCTTTAAATATTTCTGGCAATTCAAAAAAATATATTATTTATTATTAATGTTAATTATTATGTTTTATTATTAGTTTATTACTTTTATTGTTAACTTATTTATTTTTTAAATAAATTATTATTATTTCCTTTATTTATTATGGCCTTTTTCCTTTCCTTCTGGTAATTTCTCAAAAGAAAAACAACTGGCCATTTTTTCCCTTTTAAATTCTTTTGTTGATGTTGGCATTTTGATTTCTTATAAATATTTGGCTACTTGTAAGGGGGAAAATTTGTGTTGGTTTTTTTTTTGTCTTTAAAAACTTTGGTTATTTTTAAAGAAAACATGGCTTACAGCTGCAGGTTTGGAAGGCATGTTTTATTTAAAAATCACCAAAAACGACACAATTTATCACAGCTAGAAAACAGAAATTATTTAATTTTAAACTTTCCAACAATCTTGAAAATATCGTGTCATTTTACAGGTTTGTGAAACAAAATTCCAAGACTTTCCAAAACTTTCAGGGTACATTTCATTTTCTAAAACTTTTCCAAGCTCAGAATTCACTGTTTACAAAGTTTTGTTATTTGAACGTCAAATATCTTGAATATCGGTCAAAAGGATTTGCAAATCATTGTCTTGTTTAATTCTGCAGAGTGTCCAAACTTTTTGGGAATTTGAGTTGTAATTGAAGCCATCTTCATCATCTGAAAACATGATATGATAAATTTGAACTCATTTTCACTCCTGACACCTAAAAACAGGCAATAATTGTCCTGAATCCTGCAAAACCAGTTCAAGAACCAGAGCTAATCCGGAAAAAGGGTTTTGACTCGTGTTTTTTTTTTTGTTTTTTGAGTGCATGTAAATGTGACTGAAGGAGGGGCGATCGTACCGTGACTCTGCTGATCCCAGCCGCCTCTCTCACAGTCTTTATCAGAGCGACACAATCTGCCTCTCAGGGGAACCTGGAATATAAACACCGCTGCAAAATAAGAAAGGTTTGCTAACTTTCCATCTGGATCATCATAACGTTAAAAAAAAAAACACATTTTTTATGCCATTAAAATGAATATTAAACTCAGCAAAATGGCTTGATTTCTTTTCAAAACATGGGAAAAAAGCAATGACTACCAAAAGAAGATATGTCCAAAAAAATTAGCAAGAAACTGGAAAAATGTACCGGAAAATTACCTGAAAATCAGTATAAATAAATAAACATATAAAAAAATAAATAAATAAATAAAAACTAAAACAAATAATAAAAAAGGTATAATAAATCATAATAATTTTCTAACCTAATTTAAAATGTTATCATAAAAAGTAGCTAAAAATATTGTTTTTCTTTAGCTTTTTCCTTTTTTTCCTTAGACATTTTCCAAGCTTTTTTTAAAAAAAATTATTTTCTAAATCTACACATTTCATGCAATTTTTGTAACATTTCTTACCAAGCTGCTCTTTGTACTTTTCCCCGTGTTTTTACAAGAAATCGCACCTATTTGCTCATGTTTCAAAGGTTTAAATACTAAAGTTAAAAGTGTCTGAATGCAGCACAAGAAAGGTGCCATCGCTCCAGGTTTCAAAGGGTTAATAACAATGAAAGAGCACCTCTGGACACCTCCCCTGCTTCTGATTCTTCGTCACGATGACGTTGGTCACCACGAAAAACGAGTTTTTGCTCTAAAACGAAAAAAAAAAAAACATCTTTAAATACTTGTTTTGCCAAAGACCTGATAGCCAGGGGCCCCTCAGGAGCCTCCTACCTGTGAGGGCCCGCTGTAGTCCACCACGTCCCAGACCACATCCCCGACCCCGGGCAGGTGGGTCTGAGCGACGCCCTTCACCTTAGTGGTGACGGAGCTCACCACCAGGTCGAACTCCTGGTACTTCCTGTTCCACAGCAACATGATGCTGCAAAATAAAATCAAACACATTCAAAGAAACAACAAAAAATGAATTTTTCTATTGTAATGTATTAGAATTATATAATAATAATAATAATAATAAAAGAAATGTAGGTTCCAGTGTTCTTTTTAATTATTTGTTTTTCACAGCAGCTTGACTTGATATTAGAAACAAAAATTTAGTTGTTTTTTTTTTTTTCTATGAAATCACACCGTGCAAAGCCCCTCGTCTGATAAATAAAGGACAGTCCCTAAGGAAAAACACTCCTCTACCACTGATCTTTGAACACGAGGAATGTTGCAAGGCTCATTGCAATACAAAATACAAAAAAATAAATTGTTATTTATTTAGTGTCAGTAGAACTGGTAATGTGAATATTGGTACAAAAGCTGATACTGTAAAGAAAAAAATGAAATTATTTAAAATACAATAGCCTAATTAACCATTTAACACCTGGATTGCCATCAGTTTTCTTGTGCTTCATTCAGGTATTAAAACTTCTGGAAACTGAACAAATTTGGATGGGTTTCTTATGAATACACGGGAAAAAAACATGCAAATTGCAGGAAAAGAAACTCAAATGTCCAGAAAATTATACTGGTAAGTATTATAATTATAAATTTAAATTTATATTACAGAAAAAAATAGGGGGGGGGGGGTATTTTATTTATTTATTTTATTTATTTATTTATTTATTTATTTATTTTATTTTCTGACAGTTTTCTTGTATCTTATTTTTACTTTTTCTTGCTATTTTTTGGGCCATATGTTATTAAGTAGTTCACTATCTTCTCCATGTTTTGACATCAAACCAATTTGTTCAGCTTTCAACGGGTTAAAAGCAGCTGAGACAGACAGGAAGTTCCTGCAAATAAAATACATTTTTATTAATTTTGTGTTAAACATGCACAAGAAGCGGGTCCGTGTCCTTAAAGCACAAATAAACGGGCTTATTAATTACTGTTATTATCAGTTAGTGCATCTGCGGCTCTGCAGGAAAACGGCGGCCGGTAGTGAACCGGTTGTACCGGAGCTCGTGGCCGGTTAGGAGCTGCCGCAGAGTGCAGCCGCTCCCTGTGCACGCGGGACGGTGCGGGGGCGCAAATATTTCACGTCCACTCACCAGATGAAGAGCAGGATGGCCCCGTTCAGACCCCACTTCAGAGAGCCGAGCCGAGCCGGACGCTCTGGATCCGGACCAGCTTGTTGGTTTCATACTGACAGAAGAGTCCGCAGCACGGCATCTTTACACCGCTGTGTGTGTGCGTGTGTGTGTGTGCGTGTTTTTGGGACTTTTGTCTGATTTTTTGAGTGTGTGTGTGTGTGTGTGTGTGGAGGAGGAATCTCTGACTCATTTCTTGACTCCTCTTCCTGTGTGGAGGGTCACATGTCCCGCGAGTCCTGCAGCTGCTCTCACTTCCAACATCATCACTGCAGCTGCTCTCTCTCTCTCTCACACACACACACACACACACACACACACACACACAGTTTTAATTAGTATTTAAACCCTTAAAAAAACATGGGAAGGCAGCAGGCAAACTATTAAGAAATTACGCAAAAATGTGCAAGAATTGAGTCAAAACTTACAAAAAATTTACCAAAAAAAAAATAAAAAATTTGTTTTAAAAAAAGTTTACAAGAAAATTAACTGAAAATAAGGTAATTTTAAAAAGTAGGTAATAAATCAAACAAGCAAATAACCTTAAAGTAATCTTATATTAGATTTTAAAGAATCATAAACATAGATTTCTGGACATAACCCCTATTTTTTTTTAATAATATCTAATAATATTTTCAGGTCTTTTTTTGAGGGTCACCTTTTACTAATTTTTTTGAATTTCTTGCAAAAGTTACTTATTGCCCCCAAGATATTTAAATGCTTGTGAAAGGCGTCTGAACGCAGCACAGCAGAAATGATGTTGATTCAGGTGTTAAAGCTTTAACAAGAAATGGAATAACGTCTATTAAAGGAAATTAACTGAAAATAAAGTTTTTTTTAAGTTAGTTAAGTTAAAAAAAAAACAAAGAAAAAGAAAATCCTGTCAAATATATGAACTAATTCCAGGAGACTCGCAGAGAAAATGAGGTTTTTGTAGCAAACAGGGACCACAAATACAGCATGAGACATGCAGCAGGTGGCAGTGTTTTTCATCACAGATAAACTGAGACATAAAAAGAGAAGGATAGAAAGAAAGATAAACTAAAGTTGGAAGTACATTTCCAAGATATGAACACATGAGAATAAACCAGACACGAATCTGGTATTACATTTGTACGTTTTTTTAATTCCTTCGACATAAAGACGGCGTTGTTGTTCGGCAGGAACAGTGGATTTCTGTGAGGAAAACTGACGGTCAGAAAACAATGAGGTCCACTCAGCGTCTGCAGCGCTCATGTGTGCAGAGCCACAATGTCGCTGACAACATTTTATCTGCTCCAGCTGCTGCACTGCTGCACTTCTGCTGAATTTGGACTTTACTCGATTATTTCCATTTTATGTCTCTTAATATTTCCCCCCAAAACATCTCAGAGGGAAATATCACTCTGTGCTTATTTGTCCGATTAAGTTCACCTGCTACACGTTCCTCTGCAAGTCTCTTACAGTCCTGAGCCCCAATGAACCCGAATATGTTCAGTACCCCAAAGTTTTATGTTATAAATGCAAACTATTAGTCCCCAACATTAGGAAACTGCCAAATGTTAACTTGCATCTGTTGAGCAAGTTAAGGGGCCATTCTGATGGATATTTTTACCTTCTCTGAATTTAACTCTACGTATACAGGTGGTGGTAGGCCACTCCTAAAATCTGACAATCCTCCTAAAATAAAATAAAAAACATCTTAAAATCCAAGACACATCTTAAAAAAGTGAGAAATGTTCCTGAAAATTAAAAAAAAAAACTATTTTTTTTATTCTGACAAATGTCAAAAAAGGTCCTAAAATCTAATATCAGAGAAATGGCCTGAAATGAAGCGTCCTTAAACCCTAGAAATGTCATTAATTATATAAAATCTTCCTAAAACTCAGAGAAAATCCTTGAAAGATTAGAAAATAAAAAGGTCCACAAATCCTAGAAATGTCCTAAAATCAGAGAAACGTCCTAAATTCCTAAAAATGTCCTGATATCCTACAAACGTTCCTAAAAACAGACAAACAGATGAAAGTTATCACACAGCTGCTCAGCTTTCACGATCACTTTAATAGCTGGAAGCTCGTTAAACGATTTCTCGGCACTTGATGACAAACCTGCAGGAATTCTGCTGGTAAAAAAATCACAATAAAACCATGAAATTAAAAACCGTCTGGGATCATTTTTCGACATCGCCGACAGTCATGTTTGTCCACAGAAATGTCTTCAGCTGAAAATCTTACGAAACTTTGGTTTGAGCATCTCCAGCTCGCTGCTGCTCTGCATCTTCTGCGGCAGGCTGCTGCTCACCGCCATGATCACCTCGTGAGCCTCGTCAAACAGCTTCTCGCCGAGCGCCTTCTTCACGCGCTCTCTCCACGCCGTCAGCTTCGGCCGGCCCTCAAACACGTCCAGGCCGGTCGCCACGGGCTGCAAACACACGCCAGAGTCAAACACTCGGATTCTTTTTGGGCAGATAATAATGCAGTTACACGAAATGGCAAAATTAAATGTACATTAAAGTGTCTCAATCTCTGGTGTCAGGATCCCTCAAGAGGTCTCTCAACATGCAAACACGGTCTTACAAATATATATTTAAACTAAATAATAAAAAATAAAATATTCTGATGAATTTTCATGTAAATTCAGATAAAATAGGACTTTAAAGTGTCAACAATTGATGTTAGATTAATCTAGATTAATTAAAATTATAGATTTGAATTTTGCCAAAAAAACTTTTAAAAACAACTATATATTTAGTTATTTAGTTCCCAGTAGTAGCAGTTAGCAGCATTTACTTTTTTTGCCTTTTTTTTTTAAACTTTTTTTGTTTATTTATTTATTTACTCATTTGAAAACTGAGCAAATAAATAAATGTAATAAATATAAACAATGCATAATAAAAAATGAAATGACCAACTTGTCAAAAAATGTCACTTAAAACAATTTTTAATTTACTTACATTTTTTTTTAAAGAGGGAAGGATTATTAGATGTTAGAATATATATATATATATATATATATAACTTTTTTCAAGATAATTTTTTTAGAGTTTTTAAACAACTTTACTTCACTTTGTTTTTTTGTTTTACTTATATATTTTTGATGATTTTTGGGCCAAGTCTTTTGAGGTTGCTTGTTAACCACCTTTGTTTATGAAAGAAATCTAACAATTTTTTTGGGTTTTTAAGGGTTAAGTTGCAATAACACCATGGTTTACTTCACAGAGTTGTTTGTGTTTTGTGCATAAAGTGAAAAAAAAAAGACACGATGTCCAGCTGCAGAATTTGTTACAAAGTGGAAATCACGAGCGGCAGGTGTGAAAAAACAGTCCAGCCGCGTTTTTCACATCTGCAACATAAATGAGGTTTTTGCTCTGAGCAGCGGTGCATTATCATTATTATCAGAACGGTTACCTGCATGATCTCAACTACAGCCACCAGATCAGCCACAGAGATTTTGTCTCCGACGATGAACGGTCTGTTCTGCAGGAATTTCTCCTCCAGCATTTGGAGCGACTGATTCAGATCCTCGACAGCAGCGTCCATCTTGTCCTTGGGGACCTCGGAGCCCATGATGAGCGGAAACAGAGCCTGGACACACGAACATCGGCGACACAGAAACGGTCAGTGCAGCCGGGGTTGGTCCTGTGTGATGCAGCATTCCCAAACATTTTCATGCATAAAACCTCAAACATTTTCAAGAAGAAGTGTGATTTCAGCTGGCTGGCAAACAGGAGACAGAGACGTAACGCCGAGACAAATGAAGACACATATTTGATGGTAAACAAATATCACACATCGACACATATGAGCCGTTTCATGTCGACGGCTGCAGAAAATTAATATTCCATTATGTTACATTACAAGGAAGGTAATTACAAACGTGTATTAGGGCCGCTGTAGATTTAAAAAACAAACAAAAAAAACAACTTCTCTGACCTTTGGGGTTTTTTCAGAAAGTTACGACTTTAAACTGAGAATATACGACATTTTTCTTTCAAATTTGTGACAATCTATGAAAAGGATAACTTTGGTAATAACTTTGGTGAATTCTTCAGTTTACATCGAAACTTTATTTTGTCCAGTGCTTTACTTCATAACCAAAAACCTACAAACGATTTCTATTGTACGTATACGATATATATATATGATACTATAATGCTGCAGAATAAATGAACAAAGTGATGTATTAACCCTTTGAAACTTGAGCTATTCTGCTTGTTTTCCTTCAAAAACACGGGGAAAAAAAAATGGGCATTAAAGTACAAGAAAATTATCAAAAAGGAAATACTTAAATAAATAAAGAGTTTTGCAACAATTTCAAATATGCAATTATGGTAATTTAAGAAACAGTTTCCCCCCAGCTTTAAAATATATATTTTTTTTTTTTAATCTATAATTTTTTTGCATTTTATGCAATTATTTCCATTTTTTCCCATGTTTTTTAAAGTAATCGCACCACAATGCGCGGCGCTCGGCGGTTCAGGTGAGGTTGCGGCGGGTTGATCGGGGACTCGTACCCTGAGCAGGAAGACCTTTGAGCCTTGAGCTCTGAGGTTCATGTGCTGCCAGGACAGATATTCATTAACTCGAGCTCGCTGCTGCAGGTCAGCCGGATACCAGTGATCGGCCACCGACGACGAGTGTTTCTGCAGCAGATACTTCAGGATCGCAACGCTGCAACACACAGAGCGAAGAACAGAAGAGTAAATTAACGCTCGGACGTTTGTGAATCTGACTCACCTCGCTGCCGTCGAGCTGCACTGAAAATATTATCAGCAAAACATTATAAATACATTTTTTCTGAGGTCAGACGGAACAAATAATGTGACCCACGACTGTCGCTGCCGGACAAATACAACATATGAATTCATTAATTAACCCTTTAACGCCTGGATGGACGTACGTTTTCTCGTGCTGCTTTCAGAAGCATTTGACAAGCTTTTAAACCTCTGAAACCTAAAAAAAAAACTTGGCAAGAAATGTCCCACAAACTTAAAAAAAAATAAAAAAATAAAGTAGTAAAAGGAGAGATGGAAAATGTTCATGGTGAAGATGCACAGAGAACTAGATTTATAATTCTCTTCATTAAATATGTCAAATGATGTTACAATAGTGAGAAAAAAAAAAAAATATATTTTTTAGCACTTTCTTGTATTCGTTCTCTTTTCTTTTTTTCTTTTGTTGTTTTTGTTTGCTTGTTTTAGGTTCGGTTTAATTTCTTTTGAAAACATGAAAATTATTTTTGATGATGTGCAGAAATTAATATTCATAATTCTCGTCATTAAAAATATTTAAGATTTTGTTACAAAAAAGAGAAAAAAAACATAGATGTACATTTTTTAGCACTTTCTTGTGGCCATTTTCTTTTCTTTTTTTTTCTTTGTTGTTTTTGTTTGTTTTGTTTCATGTGGTTTAATTTCTTTTTAACATACAAAGAAATTAGTAAAATTAGTAAAAAAAATTAAAATATGGTGATAAATGTTACAGAAAAAAGGCACATAAAAAAAATGGCTGGTGTCTAAAACCTGGACGTACGGACGCTTGAAAACAGCTTTTCCAAAATATAAATATCAGGATCAAGCTTAAAAAAATTTTCTTTATGTAGCTAAGAGTCACTTTGTGGATGTAAAAAATTCGATCCTGAAGCAGATCAAACCATAGCTGTACCTCTCGGTCAGGACGAAGCCTCCGTCCTTCATGACAGGAACCTTCCTCACGATGCTGAGTTTTCCAAACTCCTCGCTGTACTGATGCCCTGAGACAAAAAACACACAGCAGCATCAGAAGCACAGAAATATTACGTTTGTAATGAAACGTAAATACAAAAGAGACGACAGGCACACTGAGTGAAAAGGGCTGTTCCACTTCTAAAAGAAGAAAATATCTGTTGAAAAAAATTAGTCTCCTCTTTTCTTTCTAATCTGCTTTCTTCTTTTTATTTGTGACTTTAACAACCACAGTTTCAAAAATATGGATGTTTTTTTACAATACTTAAAATCATAATGCTGCGTAATGCAGGTCCAGAACAATGTACAGGATTATTGCATTTCTTTCCTTTCCTTTTGTTTTTTTCCACATTGTTTTTGCGAAAAGAAAAAAAAGAAAATAAATAATACTTCCATATCCACAGATGCACACTGTCTTGCACATATACATACAGTATGTGCCTTTAACCCTTTGAACCCCAAATTCTCTTCAAAAACATTGGAAAAGTCAATGAGCAAATTTCAAGAAATTGGTAAAAAGTAACACGAAAAATAACCAGTAAATTACTATTAAAACAATAATAAAGAGAAATATTAAAAAATGATCAAAAAAAAGGAAAATGTGTCCAGAAACTATATTTATATAGATATTTTTTCATCACTCTTTTTAGAAGTTATTTCCTCGTTTGATTTTGCTTTTTTACTTTCTGTATTTATTTATTTTTGTGCTAATTTTCTTGTAATTTTGGGGCTTTTTTTTGCCAGTTTTTGGGTCATTTCTTGTGAAGTTGCTTGTTGCCTTACTCGACGTTTTTGAGAGAAATCAAGTGAATTTGCTCGGGTTTCAAGGGGTTAAATATTTACGTTAGCCTGTTTCTGTCCATCCCAAGCTCTGTAAGTAAACTTAACTAAATACACTGTAAGCAAGGGAGTGTACATTACCACAGGAAGTTAAAACAGTCGTCGGGTTATAAATTCGATCCATCTGATGGAATTTATTCTTTTAAATCTTCACGGAGACGGCCATCTTTTTCTAATCAGCTTTCAAACACGTCTCTTTCCTTTATTTTTGTTCCCCGGCACGTCTCTGTTCTACTCGATCACCTCAGGGACGCAGGAATGTTTTGTGTGGATGCTCTGACCTCCGCCCCGCAACATCCCACCCGCTGTTTGCTGGTAACGTCAGTCATCCAGGAGTTAACGTAACTCTACTCCTCGCTGGATGAGTCTGTCAGCTTTCTGGGTGAAATGTAAAAATGCAAACGGATAGCCCACAGGAGGAGTTTGCTTTTTTTAATGTTCATGCTTTCAGAACAAATTCCAGAGACCTGAGGGACGTTGAACTCTAAACGCCTGCGAAATGTTACAAAGACAGAGAGAAGAAACAAATGTGCAGATTTCTGCAGTTTATGCAACAAAGTCTGCAGGTGACTGAACTCGTGACTCAAACATCGAGTAAGTTTGTGTACATTTCTAAAAGCTCAAAATAAACTATGTTAAGTCAGGGACAGTCTGGATTATTTTAAGTGGGTTGTATGAGGTCTTTACACTGTCAGTGTTTTACAGTGATCCTCAACTTACAGCTCACGGGCCAAATCTGGCCCCCCATAGGGTGCTTAGTGGCCCCCCAACCGATTTCTAATTCACAATAAAAATAAAGTGATTCACACTGGGAATTATTTTGTATTTTTAGTATTGATAATAAAACAGCATCAAAATAGAGCTTGTTTATAAAAAAAATTCCAATGTAGGATCCCCCTGACAGAGGTCCTAGCTAAGACCCTGATGTCCTAAATCTTAGAAATGTCCTAAAATCCAAGAAATGTCCTAAAATCCTTAAAATGTTATAAATTTGCAAAAATCAAATAAAAAATAATGTCTTAACATCCTGGAATTGTCTAAAATCTTAGAAATGTACCAAAGTCCTATAAGTCCTAGAAATTTCTGAATATCCTAGAAATATCCAAAAATCCTTGAAACATCCTAAAATCCTAGCAATGTCCTAAAATTCTAGAAATTTCCTAAAATCCTCGAAAAAAAAAACTTAGAAAATCTTTCTGCAATTAAAATCTTAGAAATGTGCTAAAATATTAAAAACATCCTAAAATCCAAGAAATTTCCTAAAATCTCAGAAATGTGCTGAAATATTTAAAACATTCTAAAATAGGAATTTCTGAAAAATCCTGGACACTTTCTAAAATCTTATCTAGGCAAAATTTTAGGCAACTAAAAAAGATTAATATCTGTTTAAGTGCACACAATATTAAAAGCATGTTGACCGTTAAATACTTTACAAAGGAGAGCTGAAGCTGTTGTTTCGCTCCCTTCAGGCCACCTTTGACGAAACACGTGATTTCACCTCACAGAACACAGAAGTTGCTGATCTGCCACAGACTTCATCAGACTTTTTTCTGCTATTTTGTGATTGAGTGAATCCGAACAAACCTGTTTAAAGGAAACACAAACTTTTTGTTACGTAAATTTTTATCAGTTTTGTACTAGTCTTGACATTTTTATCAACTACGCAATCTTTGATTTTTATATATATATATGTATATTTTGTTATGAATGATTATGGTTATTTATAGGGAGGTATCTCCATAAGCCACATTTGTCCTCTAACCCCCCCGCACCATGTTTGAACTTTTTCTTTCGTCTGTCTTTTCAGTACGTCTTGTGTGTGTCTGTCAGTGCGGGATTACCTGCAGCGAGGTCCACATGCTTAAACTCAAAGGGAATCCCGACCGCTTTGGCGAACAGGAAGACGGAGCGGCAGGGCTGGGAGTGCAGGTCCAGATAGAGCTCCATGACGTCTCGCTCCGAGGGCTGCTGTGTCTTCAGTCGTCTCCTGCGCGTCTGTTATCCTCCGTCGGCCCAGAGCTCCGCCTCTCCTCGCTGTGAGGCTCGCTGATTTTTAAACGGTGGCGACAGTTCAAAGTGAGCGGGCCGTCCTGGTTGAGCGGTCCGACCTTTGGCCTCATCTTGGCTCAACATTTTGTAAACACTGCGGAGATTATCACATTTTTATCTGCTTGCCGTTCTTTTAAACTGTGAGTCACTGTCCTCTTAATAACGAGTTTATAGCAGCAGAGCTGGACTTACAGTCACTGATCACATGGAGACAGAGCTATATATAACTCTGTGTGTATATATATATATATATATATATATATATATATATACACATACATATATATATATATGTATGGTGCAGAATTTTTAAAAAGTGTGCACTTCTTTCTGCTACTTTTGGAACATGTATATTTATATATTTATTGAGATTTACACACAGGTTTTGTATAGGCCTTCTTTTCTATCTTTTTGTTTTCGTTCACTGCACTTGGCCATAAGGCTTGTTTGCTTTTACTTTTGTGTTGTTTTTTTTAACATGTTCAAAAAAAAGATTCATTCAATCATTCATAAAATGCATTATCATTCCTGCTTTTTATTTTCCCGTGAAGACGTTGTCCTCACGTTTTACACCTATTTTCTCTCTTCTTTCTACACAGACTGTGATTTTATATCAACCAGCTGTTGTCTAAGAAAGAGATTATGTGACACATTCGTAAATAATATAATTCTTAGGAGGGAAAAACTAAAACCAGAACTA
This sequence comes from Plectropomus leopardus, assembly GCF_008729295.1. Lineage (NCBI taxonomy): Eukaryota > Metazoa > Chordata > Actinopteri > Perciformes > Serranidae > Plectropomus > Plectropomus leopardus. The sequence goes on along the minus strand of NC_056468.1, from coordinate 35,307,116 downwards.
TAAAAATATATTAAGTTAAATAAAGTTGTTTGACGACCCTTGCTACAGCTAATTAATGGTTTATGTCATTTATTGAGTAAAAATGCTAAATATTTTCCATCTCCAGTCTCCTAAATGTGAAAATGTCCTTTATATTTTGTTTTATTCACTGTGAATGAAATATTTGAGACTGTTGGACACACAAAACAAGACATTTAAGGAGTCATCAGTTTGATCTAAATTTTCTGACATTTTACAGACTGAAACATTCAAGGCTGCGTACAATAAAGCGTCTTTTTTCTGAGTGTTTTTTTTTTTAATGATTTGCAATGAAAATGCTGTGTAATGGGAATTAAGTGACTAAAGATTTTATTTTAAAATAGGGTGTTGGGATGAAAAACTTTCATTTTTCTTACTGTTGGCTGGATTTGGTTCAGCAGCCTGCAGACGAGGAGGTGGAGGCCTCTGGATCAGCCTGCTGAGGAGCCGGAGAGGCTCTAAAAAATAGAAAATGTAGAAGGTGTTTGAATGCAATTGTAATGTTTTCTTAATGTGTTGTGTTTCATAGATTTCTGTGCTCCTGTAAAACACTTGAAGTTGCCCTGTGTCTGAACGGTGCTGAAAAAACTTGCCTTGCCTTCTGCGTTTCTCTAAACAGGAAATCAGTAGAGTTCAGTTCACTAAGAGTCATAAGATTCATGTACCTGGCTGGTTTGGGGTCAGTGGTCTGCAGATCACGTCCTTCCCTGCTCTTCTCAGGAGAGTCCTTGACATCGGACCCTGTTCCCCGGCGGACCGTGCACTCCAGGATCTCCAGCAGCCTCTGCATCTTCCACTCAGTGTCAGACGTCTTCTCTGAGTCCTGCAGAGGACAGACGGCATCGGAGCTTCAATTATCAGCGACAGTCTCAACCAAAAAGCACGATTATTCTTATTAACCCTCAGGGCCCGCTTTAATATTACACACACTCATAGTTTTTGTCACGATAACACTGTGTTTTTGGATATGGGATATGTCAACAACTAGCAGAAACATTGATTTTTATACATTATTACTTTTTGTGCAGTGTCAAATACTCACAATCATACTGCTCTACACACAAACTGTGCTTTTCAGAATCAGGCTAGAAAAAATACTATAAATAAATATGATTTTCTGTTTTCATTGAGCTTATTTTTTAACAACAGTACTAATCATTAATATCAAATATTCATTTATATTTAACCACACAGTTGCAACCCTTTAAATGCCAGGTTTTTGTCATGATGCCACTATGCTTGTAGATGAAAAAAAATCTGAAAAAAAAAGCAGCTCTTGTGGTGCTCCTGGACTGGACTGAGATGTTTTTACCGTCAGGATGTGGCTGAGAATGATGTCTGCTTCCTGTATGACGCTCTCCAGACGCCTCCTCCTGCCGCTCTCCCTCTGGACTTCGGCCTTCAGCTGACCTGCCGCGGCGGTTTTTTGACAGCTCTTCTCGGTCACCAGGGCCAGACTCCGTCTGAAAATCATGAGACAGACAATATCACTGTTACCACTGCAACAGTCGGGGTTATATTGTGTGGTGTTACAGCATTTGACTGCAGATCACAGAGTCTCTAGTTCAAGTCTAAATGTCCTCTGAATCAGCTTCACAAACGTTTTATGTGCTTGTACTGCTTACATTTATGACTGGAGGTAGTGAATTTGATCAATAATTAGCATTAAAAACACATTTTTAATAATAATAATCTTTGTTTAAATAGCACTTTTCAAGCTTACGTACAAAGTGATTCCCAGATGAAAAGATTTGCAGAATAAAAACAAAATATCAGAAACCCATGTAATCTATCCCACTGCTCTTATGTTCCCCTTTAATTTCTCTTTATCTTAATTATTTTCAGGATATTTTTTTTTAATTCTTCCTGTGTTTTTGAAAGGAATTAAATCCATTTTCTCAGGTTTAAGAGCTTTAAATACTAACAAAAGACGCCTGAATGCAGCACAAGAAAACTGATGTCCATGCAGCTGTTAAAGGGTTAAATATTTGTGGGAGCATATTGTAGTGTGCAGATTTTGTTTTCTACTCTCAAAAATTATCATGAAAAATGGGGTTTGATACTGAGGATTACGACATTCTTGAAATGCACCTTGCATGACAGTAAATGTGAATCTGAGCCTGTGATGGTAAAAAAGAGGAAACTTTTACCTGAGAGCTGCTTCCTCAGGCAGCGCGCTCTCACAGGCGGAGCGCAGGTCCTTTAACTCGCCCCTCAGCTGCCGCACCGTCTCCTCCAGCCGCTTCACCTCCTGAAGAAGGAACATTTTGAGTTATTTTGGCAAGACGGGACAAGATAAAGGAAGTTCAACTGCTGACCTCGTGTCAGTGTCCCACGGGTCTGAATTCATGTCGCTCTGTTTGATCTTTGATCTGTTGGCTGTCTGTTGATCTGGACATGTCCGCGATCTCGAGCGGGCTGTCGGACATGTCCGCGATCTCGAGCGGGCTGTTGGACATGTCCATGCTGGAGCAGGCTGTTGGACATGTCCGCGCGCTGGAGCAGACTGTCGCACAGGTCCACACTGGAGTAGGCTGTTGGACATGTCTGCGCTGAAGCGAAGTGTCGCACATGTCTGCGCTGGAGCAGGCTGTCGGACATGTCCGCGCACTGGAGCGGGTGGTTGGACATGTCTGCGCACTGGAGCGGACTATCGGACACTTTTTTTTAACCACATTTCCTATACCGTCTGTTTCGGCAAACCCGGAGCACGCCGACTACCAGCTACAATACACAAACTAGACATAATCTCATAAAGTCATAAAGAGGCTCACAGGTGAGACCACTCTGTCCCCTTATTCCATGATCGTACCTTAAATACAGAATGGTGTGGTGGGATATCAGCGTGATTCTCCCGCCTTGAACTGGCAGTGTAAAAGCAGCGATCGTCCATATTTGTCCTCCTACCTTCTTGTAGCTGAAGCTCTCCCGGGTCATCTCGTTGAGCTCCTTCTTCAGGAGGTCCCTCTCAGAGCAGAGATCTTTATCTTTGTCCATCAGCACCTCTTTCTCCTTCATCAGGATCCAGCTTTCTTTCAGCAGGAACGGCAGCTGCTGCAGCCGCTCAAAGTGAAGAGCTCGCTCCTTCCGAAGAATCTTTGTCGTCTTTTTCTTCACATTTTTCTGCACTTTGTTTTGTGCCCCTTCAATCATACTGTTGATGGAGGACAGAGAAAACATTTACTGACCAACACTTTGAAGCAACAATCAAACATAAAAGATCAGAATGAGAATGAGTTTAGTTTAGATAAAGGTTTAAGTAAAAACTACATAAAATTCAGAATAAAATAAAAAGTGTCAGAAGAAAATAAAGAAAAAACAAACAAAAAAACTAAATTAACATTTTACAGAAAGATACAGCAAAAATAAATTACAAACTAACCAGTCAGTAAACATTAATCCAATAAAAACACAATAAAAAGTGTAAAGCAAAAAGGAAATCTGAGGGAATACCGGCCAGTTTTGTTTTGTAAAAAGGAAGGTGAAGCTGATCGACCTGTCTCGTATTATATGAATGGGTCTGTCAATTAAATATAAATAAATTGCTAAAACATGTATTTATACATAAACACACATATCTGATGTATATTTATGTCATAAACACAGAGAATGTTCAGTTTCCTGAAAAGTGGAAGCGAGACCTCATAAGAGGAGGAGAGAGCTGTCAATGTTAAAAATCCTTTACGCCATCCCCTTCCATCCCAGACTTCACCTTTCTCTCTTTGCCTCCGTTTCTTTCATCAGGCCGTCGATCGCAGCTTCATTGTCCTCCCTCTGACTGACCAGCTGCGTCCTCAGAGACTCCACGTGGGACAGCAGCTCCATCAGCAGCTCTCTCTTCTTCTGCTGCTCCACAAACTTTGCTGCTTAGGGGAAGAGAGGAGTGTAGACAAAAGAGACTCCCAAAAAACTTGGTATTTCACCTGAGAACGCCAAAGGGGCTTTCACATTACCACGCAGTAAACGCCCTGACAACCGCCAGCCTGCATACTGTTTAGGTCACTGTACAGGTCACACATTTTTAGGTATTTGCAGGTCCAGAACTTTGCCAAAAAACACTTCCCATCCTTCCCTTACCCCCCCTCCGCCTTACAATTAAGTGCGCAATATCATGATTTATGATATTAAGCACTTAAGGGTTTAAAATGCCCTTTTATCCTAAATTGCCATGTTGGCTTGTTTTTTTTTGTAAAGCACTTTGTGTTGCATTTCTCTTATGAAAGGTACTGTGTAAATAAAGCTTATTACCATAATTATTATTTTTATTATTATAAAACTGTCAAGCATATTTGCTGGATTGATGTTTTGATTTAATTTTTATTTATATTTTATTTTTTATATTTGATTTTAAGTTTTTTTTTATAGCTTAAAAGTACTTGAAGTGTTCACTGTGCAGTTGCATTATCGAGGTAAATACAAGTATCAGATCGGGAATTCAGGATCGACAGATACTCAACTATAAATGACACGGACTTGGATGGGGGACAAAAAAAACATTTTGTCTGTCTCACCCTGGATGCTGCTCTCAGACTTGAGTCTGTCGATCTGGTCCTGCAGCTCCTTCATCTGCCGACTGTGCTGCAGCTCCAGCGAGTCTCGGTCTTGTTTGGCAGCCAGCTGCTGACTCTCTTGCTGCTCAAGCAGCTCGTCCACCTTCTTTTCTTTGGCAGCCACGGAGCGTTTCAGGGACTCTGTGGTGTCTTTCTTTTTCTTCAGCAGCGCACTGTGCTGAGAGACGAGATCCTTGTTCTTTATCTCAAGCTCCTTGCGTTTAAGCTGACATCTGCAGGATGAAGATATATTATTACATGTTAGAAAATACTGAGATTTTTATTGTTTCCAATAAAATGATACTGCTCCTGTATCAGAAATGTTATCATGCTGATATTCTGACTGAAGATTGTTTGTAACACAAAATCAGTAAAACTTAAATGAGGTAGAAGGAAAGACTTTGAAGAACAAACTACGCAGTGTTTTGCAAATTTTTGTATGAAGTTATTTGATTCTCAATTTGCAGTGATCTGAGAAATGTCCTAACATCCAAGAAAAGTCCTTGAATCCTACAAATGTCCTGGAAACATCCTGAAATCCTACAAACATCTTAAAATTCTAGAAATGTCCTGAAATCTTCTCTGGGGCTTTTGCATCTTTTCATTGCACTTCTATTTCTCATAGACTATTTTATCTTTTTTATTTTAACTAGCTCATTTGTTTAATAACTAAATACGATTCTCATTAAATCTTTTAACAACGTAATTAACAAAGCAGTTTGTCAATCAGAGGAACATGGTTTGTTGCAGAAAAAATGGTGCTAATGCTAACATAGCTAACTAATATTAAATGCCTGGTTTAATCAGTTACATCGTAATATATTCACATTTATTAGATACAACTAGTGCATATATCTACATTTATACATCTTTGTTTTATTTCAGTTAAATATTAAGTACTTATTTCCCTCCAGAAGAAAAACTCTGAAGTTAACGTTAGCTACCGCTAGCTACGTTAGCTATAGTTTGCTCTGTCTTTAGCTACCATAAGCTACCTTTAGCCCTGTCTTTAGCTACGGTTAGCTATCTTTAGCTCTGGTTTTAGCTACCGTTAGCTTTCTTTAGCCCTGTCTTTAGCTACGGTTAGCTATCTTTCGTTTCCCTTAGCCAGGTTAGCTACCGTTAGCTATCTTTAGCTCTGGTTTTAACTACCATTAGCTGCCGTTAGCTACTCTTTAGCTACCGTTAGCGATCTTTAGCTCGGCCTTTAGCTACCATTTGCTATCTTTAGCTCTGGTTTTAGCTAACGTTAGCTATCTTTAGCAACAGTTAGCTATCTTTAGTCACCGTTACCACGTTAGCTACCATTAGCTATCTTTAGCTGTCTTTAGCTACCGTTAGCCACCATTAGCTGCCATTAGCTACGTTAGCTACTCTTACCTCTCCAACTGCTCCTCCAGATAATGAATTTGTGTCAAATATAACGACTTCTCTTTGTCCTCAGAACCGAATATATCTGCCATAGTTATCTGTTTCTGTCTTTCTCTTGTATATTTTTCTGGCCTTGTGTTTTTTTGCTTTTTAATCCTTTTTTTCAGCGTGTTTGAAAAAAGAAGAAAATGCAAACTCTTGTTGCTAGGGAATGCTGCCTCCAGGGCCTGCATGTAAATAGTGCATTACTATGTCACCAAACTTTTCAGACAAAAGTCAACAAAACTCAGTGAAATGCAAATGCTGGTAAATGACATTACCCCAGACTGGAGGAATAAAAGCCAAACACTGCAGTATGGATGATACAACAGCAACATTACCATGACAACAGGTACAAATAAACAAAGATGCAGACATAAACAAAAAACACTAAGTCTGTCAGATCATTTAGTACTCAGTAATTGCTCAGTTTCAAGTCAAGTTACATTCTACAAATGAGCAAAGCAGCAACGTGGCTGATTTAATTGATGTCTAATGTCTGTTTTCATATGCAGTGACACTCACCGGTGACTTGAGGCGAACAGATTTGCATGCTGGGTACTGTCATTTAGCGTGTGAGGACCCTGAGCATGTCATTGTGCTCTGAGGCCTGAGAGGACAGCAGCAGGATCCGTCTCCGCTGGGCCTCTGCAACCATGCTCGGACCTGCAGATCTGAAGCTGTGCGGCACCGCCCTCCTGCTGGTCCTGGGGGTGCTCGCCAACTTCTTCAATCTCGGGGTCATGCTGGTGCAGCAGCGGAGCTCCGGAGGTGTGGACACCGTGGCCGTCATCATCTGCTTCATCTCACTGAGCAACGTCCTGCTGCAGACATCCACCTTCATCCTGGTGGCGTCCGTCTGGGTCGGGGTGCTCTGCTGGCCGGACTTACCTTTCTTCTTCTGCGTCGTCCTGTTCGTGTGGCTCAGCAGCAGCTCCGTCAGTTTCTGGTCTGTCGCCTGGCTGAGCGTCCTCTACTGTATTAAGATTTTAAGCTTCTCCTCGGGTCTCTTTCGAGCGCTCAGGGAGAACATCTCGACCATCCTGAACGTCACCCTGGTGATGACCTTGCTGACCTCCTGCGTGATGTTCGCACCTTTTTTCTTCCTCCATTTCGGCAGCAAAACTTTCGATCAAAACATGACAGACACATGTATCAGGAAGCCTCTTTTTCCTGCCTGGGTGGACGTCAACGTTTATGTGATCACCTTCATCTGCTACCTCACCCTGATGCCCTCGATGATCATGCTCCCGACGTCACTGAGGCTGGTCGTCTACCTCTGCAAGCACACCTGGTCCATGCAGAAGAAGCAGAGCGGCTCTCACGCCGCAAAGTCGTACCTGTTCGTCTGCAAGCTGACGGTGGCGCTGGTCTGGGTGTACCTCACCACGCTGCTCACCATCTCCCTCTACTACTTCCACGCCATCTTTGCTTCAGGGCTGAGCGCGGACTCGCTCTTCCTTGGCTTGTCGTTTTATTGCGTGGCCTCTGCGGTGCTCCTCACCTGCTCCAACAAAAACCTGAGAGAGAAGCTCGGAGAGCTGATCAGCAGGGGGAAGAACACAAACACACCGGCCAGGACTGCTGAGGAAAAGAGTGGAGCAACAGCAACAGTTTGACTGACTTTTGACTTTTATTCAAAGGGATAGTTCACCCAAAAATTTCAGTCATCATGTACTCACCTTCATGAAGATTTATAGTCCACAAAACACTGCAGGAGGTTCACAGGGAAAAGGTGTTACACTCATCTCCTAAATAATTTAAGCAAATGGTGACCAGGATTCAAACGTTAAAAAAATACACAGTAAAACCACAAAATGTCTCCATACTGCTCATCTGAGGTAATCAAAGTGTCCTGAAGCCCCGACATGCCAAATTGTTTTGAAAAACGTCACTGGCATCTTGTTTCTTAGTACAGTAGTTTCAAATCCGGCAAGGAGATTTGTTGCTTCCTTTGAACTGTGTGTTCACACCGGATGAAGCACGAGCTCTTCGCACGGTGTGTTTACATTCAGAGTCAATGTTAAGATGTGGACGGATGCAGAGTCAGGCTGGACAGTGCGCTGGGCGCGATGGGCACGATAGACACAAAAACAAGTATTTCTCCACTCTGCGCAGTTCAGTATGAAGTTGTCTGACTGTACATTTTCTTTGTCTTGGTGACATTTTAAAGATAATGTATTTTACTGGATGGTGACGATATATTAAAAAACAAAATACAATATTAATGTTACTCTATCATTTTATCCACTGGATTTCTTATTGTTATTCTTATTGATAGGCAAATAATGTTGCTAATGATGAAATGAATGATTGATTGATTAAGATTAACTGACTGACATATTTTATTCTGTGTGTGTGTGTGTGTGTGTTGTTGCAGTTGTGCCTGATCACCAGCAGAGTTCAGTAAAGGCCTTTAGTTCCTGATCAGCCTCTGAAGTTCACATGGGTTCATGTGTGCGGTGGGAGTTTTGTTTACCGCAGAGACTCAGAGGTGTGTGTGACGGTCTGATTGCAGAAACTGTCTCACCTCCACCTGCAGAGCAAAAGAAAGACAATGAGGGCAACTGGGTCAATCACACTGACCGAAAGTTTTTCCACAGTTCCCAAACTTCAGTCATTTGCATTAACAATACTAAAACTTATTCAGTTATTCATTGTTTGTCAAAATTCAACTGAACTGCGAAAAAATAAAAATGTATAATGGCAGTTTTTCTAAAAGAAGCCAAAGTGAGCGACTTTGTTCGGTTTGTGCTGAGTTGAAATGTTTTATTTTGCACAGTGGTCCAGAGGTACGTTATTTCACTCCACTGTATGTGCTCTCGCAGATATGGATGGAACGACTATAAACAAACTTTCACAGCAAAAACTGATCTATGCGATTAGTTTAGATGAGTTAATCACAGAGCATGTAATTAATAAAATGTATTTTTTTAATCGCTTGACAACCCGAATATAAATGGCTCACTCTAAGGTAACGTTAACACAACAGTTCTTATTTTCAGGTGATAATACACTAAAGAAAACATACTTATTACATTATATTCCATTTCTGCCAAAATATCCCCCTAAATCCTACACGCTGGACCTTTAAGTGCTAAACTGGCTGCAAGGATCAAATCTATGAAGTGGCATGTCAGCAAATTTATCTCCATGGCAACTGAGTAAACTCGATTAACCGTGAAAAGTAACATGATTGAAAGCCTGAAAGCTAGAGAGCAGACCTTACACTGTGATCGTTTTCACTTTTTCTTGTAGCAAAACTTGTGGAAGAAAATCTGTTAAACATTAAAATATTACGTAATGATGCCAATGAAGATAGAATTACCTTGAAGAACAATGAGGCCACTATAACGCTGCAAATCCCTTTATAAAAGAGGCCTTTAATTAAATTTGTGTGAGATTTCTGGACCAGCTGCAGGTATTTCCTCTTAATGCTGCAGTTAAAGCGAGCTTATCATCCTCAAAGCGCTTTGAAATACTTCAACCACGCTGCCAATCAAAACTCTCAAACCCCCACGACATCAAACGTGTTTTTAACCCTCTGAAACCTGGAACGACATCAGTTTTGTTGTCCTGCATTCAGAAACCTTTCACTTACATTTAACTTTAATTTTGAACTTGAGAAAATTGTTTGATTTCTTTAAAAAATGACTAAAAAAGGCAATGCGAAACTTAGCAAGAGATGTCCAAAGTGAAAGAAATTATGGGGAAAAAAAGAAAGAAAAAAAAAAATTTTAAGAAAGAGAGGAAGAGAGATCGAGAAATTATTACAAGTTAATAAAAATGTTTAAACAATGGAAAATTTCGCATTAATTATTATTGTGATTATTCTTAACTTTTATTATATATATATATATATATATATATATATATATATATATATATATATATATATATATATAGAGAGAGAGAGAGAGAGAGAGAGAGATAATGGGAAAAAAACAACAAAATTAATTTTAAAAGAGAGATGGAGAGAAAGAGACTGAGAATATTTCCCAAATTACAATTTCCCAAAAACTATATTTAAACTATATTTCCTCTTACTATTCTTATATATATATATATATATATATATATATATATATAATATTTATTGTTTGTTTTTGTTTTTTTAACTGATTTTGACCATCATTCTTTGCTCATTTTGGTAAATTTTCAGGTAATTTTCTTCAAACTCATAACTCGAAACCTCTTCCTGTGTTTTTGAAAGGCATCAGGCCAGTTAGCTCAGGTTTTAAATTGGGTTAAACTGCAGCAAAGTGATGTTTGACGACATAAGCTCAAGATTCAGCTGCAGATGACGCCGAGGCATGACATCCGTCAGCCGCAGCGAACTTCTCTGGCTCTGTTTTAAACCCCCTGCTTTCCGCCGTCACCCCTTTGGCCCTTTTATTGTGGCGAGCCCTGCTGGGGTCACCCGGGGTCACGCCAGAAGGAGAGAACGAGGGTTAATGCCTGCAAACTCACTAACAACCCACACTGCCCCCCTCCAGGGCCGTGTTTCATAGCTCCCTCCACAGGGACGGAGGGGGCAGGCAGCTGGAGGCCGGGCGCTTCCATCCACGCGTCTGGTTTGCATTAAACGGACACATGTGCTCTTTGTTTTGAGAAGTGCGGCTGACACGAACCCATAACCAGTCGTATGAAAAATGGATTTCTCAGGCGGCGGATTTAAGCTAAATTCTGCTCACGTTGAACAGGAGGTATCGTAATGACAGGAAGCCTACGACTCAGCTTCATTAGAGACGACGGGCAGAGTCTCGCTGAGCGGCCCGTCTGAGACGGACTCTGTGCGTGTGTCAGATATGAATCTGTTGCCAAGTATGTAAAATGTTTCAGCTCTTGTATATCACATGTCAGAGTTTTACTGCTGGATGTAAAAAGCAGGACGACTTCTTCTGTCCACGGCTGAGATTTATACTCCGGGCTCTCACACAATGGCGCAGTGTTTAGTTCGAGGACACATGGCGGTTGATGGACAGATGAGCCGTGACAGCGATCAAACCTGTGACCTTTTTTTATGACCGGACAATGTGTTAAACTACCAGAGACCACCCTGCAGCTACAAACAGACGCTGGGTGCTGAAATGAAGTGTGTAATGATACTCCATATTTTAATCAAAAAATGCCATAAAAATATTTACTAACTAATGTCTCTGATATATCCTCTTCCTCTGTGACACACAGCTCCATTGTTGTCTAAAAACTAATGAAAACGCATCAGTGAGCCCCATTGTTGCACTGTGGGACATGTTTCCTCACGAAATATGTATTCATCCACTGCCAAAAATAGTTTTTTTGTTGTTTTTTTTTTACAGAAAACTTTTAATTTTTCAGAAAAAAAAAACAAAACCCTTTGGGTTCGCTTTAATTACACACACTTGTAAAATGTGCTTTTCAAAATCAGGGTATAAAAAAAAAAGTATACATTAATATGATTTTCTACTTTTATTTAGTTTATTTTTTGAACTAACATCAGTCTTAACTGTAAGTATCAAATACTCATTAATTTTCAGAATTTTTACCCTTAAAATGCTAGGTTTTTGTCATGATGCCACAATGTTTTTAGATGAAAAAAAAAACAATAAAAAATGAATTATTTCAATATACTACATACAAAGTAGATTTTTTTTTCAAATAATAAATAATAAAAATTTCAAATTCCAAGTCAAAAGCCAAGACTTAAATCCAAACACTGCAATAATTTCTTCAAATTATTATTCTGCCCACCAAGAGTCACGTCGCCAGAGAACAACACGATAACAAGATGACTGTGTTTCCACTGAGTGATGTTCTGCGACTTCTCCTCTGATGATAACATCCCAGTAACCATGGCGATGGATGTTCAAAACATTAGCAGCTTTATTTCTATTGCAGCCACCGCATTAGACGTCATTACCAATCCAAGGCCACGTAGGCGTGTTATGGAGCTGTGATAGAAAGGCGAGCCCCTTATACGCGGGAGCGGCCACGTATGAGGGATTTCTGGGAGCTGATAGTTCACCGATGAATTTTGGATTAAAAACTTCCGGATGATCCGCTCAATAGAGTTATGTGATGCAATAACAGCTCTTGTAGCTCCTGCTGCATCATGAGGGAGCCAGTTCCTACTGACAAGCACATAGACACAGCATCATGTGACCTAGAAAAGACTAAAAACAGTGGTTCCCACTGCAGTTTTGCCAAATATGGCTTTTTAAAATCTCCTGAACTACCACCTCATGTGAGCATAAAAACATTTTTACAATAAATGTGATTTTTTGGGGGGAAATTTGTCTGTTTCCATTTCATATTTGCAATTTCATATTGGATTTCTTAACAATAAAAAAAAAAAAAAGATTTCCAAAAAGGATCATTTTGGATCCAGAGGTTAAAGTTCCTTCACAGCATGTGACGTCTGCACAGCTGCAGGTATCAGAGACTCCTTCAGAGGAGTTATTGTGCCGTCATTAATTCTGCCAAAACATTTTGCAAAAAAGCAAGATAACAGCTTCAGTAACCACGAGGGAAACTGCGAAGCCACGTTGAGCTTTTTCATATCAGCGTCACACTCTGTTTCCCTTCAATCACCTGAAACCAACGGGGAGATTGTTCTCACCTCACAGAGCTTCACTGAGAGTAAACAGTGATTAGCAGGAACACACACGGTTAAACTGTGAGACAAAGTCACTGTTTTACAAGTCACAAGACGTCTTTTAAGTGTTTTTTTCTTTTTTTGGTGTCAGGTTTCAAATCAAACCACTTCTTTTTAACCTCATCCGTACTGCGCCCTACCCCAAATACAGCATTCAAAGTGTGCGACTGTGATTTTATATCCAGAATTAACGCGACTAAATATCACCGCTCGATTTCTGTTCCCATCCCGCAGCAGTACCTCCAACTCAGAGCTACTAAAGTTCTTTTTGCATTTTGATTTCGGTGCTCCGCCTTCAGTCTCACGCCCTGTTAAGGGCATTTGTGGGTGTTTATTAGACAACTGGCATGTGCTTTCGATGAACGAAGAGATTCATCGATCTGAGAACACAGGCACGAACAATTCGTCAGGTTAAGGAGATTGACGTAGACGTAGAGTTTTCTTACAAACTTACTTAAGAACAATTTAAGAAGGAATTTAAGAAAATATAAATATATTGGTGAATGAGGCCAAATCTCGTTATCTAACTATCTACTATAAAAAAGTGTCAAAAAAATGCCAAATTGCCAAACAGTTCCTCACCGCAACATCGAATCTGCAAAGTCCAACAGTCTGTCGGTTGGGGATGCAGTTGGGGATTTTGTACGATCACCTGTAGGAAGTATACGCAGATTTATCAGGATAATAAAGTTTGAGACACAAGTTTGCTTCTCTGACTTTCACAGACCAAGTATCAGAAGTTCCAAATCTTTAAATTTAACTCATAAATAAAAGTTTGAATTTGTGGGTGTGAGTGAGGGCGTGTACATGGGCAGATGTAACGAGTCAAGTCAAGTCTGTGGCATGAACAACCCCCATATCTCTCTCTCTCTCTCTCTCTCTCTCTCTCACACACACACACACACACACACACACACACACACACACACACACACACACAGACACAGCATTACTCACTGGAAAGCCACGCTGTGCACTTCTGTTGTGCGCCCCCCCTTTTTTTTTTTTTTATTGTTTTGGCATTTTCACCAAAAGGAAAACACCGAGCTCCATCAAGATAATCTGCGCGTGTTAACAGATTCCATTCATAATCGAGGAGCAGCTGCTGCGTCAGGACCAGATGTAAAACACTGAATCTTTTCATCTGAAAACATCTTCGGCTTGATTTCAGCTGGACAAAGCGATGGTAACACAAAGTGCTGGATGTCGGCCTGGAACTAACGTGCAGGTGTCAGATTGGGATCATTATTATGTAGATATTTATATTCTGCTATAAGTAATACAAATGTGCATGAAGACAGAGCCGGCCTTTCCCATTAAGCACTTGCTTAGGGCCCCCAGTCTTTGACGGCCCCAATAAATGTTTTTTTATTAACCTGAGATGATAAGCAGAGTATCCAACATACCCTCGATAAAAATATCTGCCACCACAAATTGATTTTATATTTTTGGAGCTGTACCGTTCATTTGGAGCCCTATTGGAATATATTGATAGCTCCACACTCTCGGAGCACAGAGTGTACTCTGGGCACAGGTGGAGCAGCACAACATCAGGTGCAATGAGAGTGAAATTTAACCCTTGATTGCACAAGTTTATTAAGTTTGCAGCAGCTGATCCTTTCATCCATCAATCTAATCAGCTCTCATCAGACCAACAGATCAATCTTTTTTTTTTTTTAACTGATTTTCAGGTAGTTTTCTTGTACTTTGTACTGATTTCTTGAATATTTTGAGTAATTTCTTTCATTGCTCATCACCTTGTATTGTATTTTTCAAAGAAATCAAGACAATTTGTACAGTTTCCAAAGGGTTTAAGCATGCTGCATAGTTTTTATTTTTTACGGTGGTTGCACCTGTAGTCGCTGATATCCTTATACTCATTAGCCCCATTAACCTCTTGCCACAGGATACCGAGCCTGTTTAACCATTATTTTGAAAGGGTATCTTTTCTTTGCGCTTTAAAATACATCCTTCCACATTAATCAGCATGTTATGTTTTCAGCGTTTGCCCGCACCAGTGTCACTTACGCAGATTCCTTCATTTTTTATTGGACTTGGCAGAGACTTGGATCCTGATTTCGAGGCGTATTTCTTTTCTAATTGAGAGCTGCTGTCATGAGCTGGAGCGCTGCCACCTCTTGTAAAAAGTACTGAGGAGGAAAATGTATTGGGACCATCTGTGAGGAACACGAGATAGCTTGTTTATAAAAATCACGTGAAGACAATGGCCAGCGCAGGTTACTTTTAGAGATACAAGAGCGGTTTAAAGTCTCCTTAACTTAAGATGATAAAGAGTTTTTGGAAAGTTCAGAGTCAAATGACAGACCTGCTGAAGATCAAAAACACTTTCCTCTCAAACACAGTAAAGATTTATAGAGCGTGATTGAAATACAGTAGATCTGTTGGACTTATAAACGTTACTCTGATGACCGCCTGCAGCAGGAATGACCTCATTGGTTACATTAAATCTGAATGGGTAGAGACAAAAACAAAAAATGATAAAAAAAACATCAGTGACAACTTCAAATTAACTGTATTCCTATTTAAGACGATACAAAAGATTAAATAAAACAATTTTGAATTTTTGAGTTTAAAGACAAAGACAGAAACTCTTGCACACTGTCCCGTTTACACTGCTAACATATTTACTGAGTGAAAAAACAACCTTTCGATCTAACAAACCTTCATAAAGGTACGATGACATTATCAGCGTAGATAGATAGATTCATAGATAACAATCTCAAAATATCACAGCTTTCAAGCATCTGAACAAATGGAGCAAATGAGCATATAATTTAGCATCTGTGCAGTCGACAAATAAACTGTCAACTATCCCAGGCCAAAGACAAAATACAATCAAGTGCAAGAGATGAGTTAAACTCCTCGAGGAAAGTTTCATTTTTAGAAAAATTGGTTTTGAGTTTAAAAATAATGCGTCTTTTACGATGGCACAGATTCAGCCAATAGATGGCATTAGAGGGCGATGTCAAAGGTTTCACGTAACAATCGAGGCGAAGGTAGAGGAGATCAAAATGATTTACTTTTAAATGGAGGCAATGATGTAGACAGCGGAGGTCTATGCGCCCTTAACCCTGTTATGTCACGGGTCAAATTGACCAATTTCAAAGTTTAAAAAAAAATTAAAAGGAAAACTATTTTGAAGAATTTTTTAAGCACACACATGCATGCACAAACAAAATGCTATGTCACTTTGTCAAGAAAAATTAAATGCATTTCAAGTTTTAAATTGGAATTTAAAGGGTCGATTTGACTTTGGCCATACATGTGCTCATAACTGATAAGTACGATATTTCAGAGGAGCACTTGAAGGCAGCACTACATAAATATTGGCAGCATTTCAAACTGACGCCGTCTGACAGCGTATCAAACCACCATGAAAGGTGTCTTTGTGCATGAGTGTGTGATGCCGAAATCACTGTCCAAGCAGCAGTAATTGACGAGTACAGGCTAGTAAAAGTCTTGCGCCCGAAATTTGAAAAGAAGGCTAAAAATTGATGCAACAGAAACAGAAATATCTACTTTTTTCCTTCCCTACATTCTTCTTCCTGGTCAAAACCTTGTGCCTACATTACCCACAGTGCACCTCAACTGTAGACAGCTAATTTAGGTGTTTCATGCTTGCAGCAGCTGATTTATCCTGCAGCAGAGGTGAGCACAGACATCTCTCTTCTTTTTTATTCCACATTTCCAGATTTTTTTTAAAATTTCCAAACCAGTAATCTTTAGAGCTAATTGACTTCCACAACATCACACCGCAGACATTTATCAGACCGGAGACACCGAAGGTTTTATAATATTTTCCCGTATGCAGCAGTACGCCACTACACCTGGACTTTGATGTGTCAGAGTATTACTTTAGCTTAGCATAAAGACTGGAGGCAGATGGAAACAGTTAGCCTACCTCTGCCTAAAGATGGGAAATACAACACGTCTAAAGCTCGCTAATGATCGTATTATATTTCATGTATTTAATCCACACACACCGAGACGGTTCACAGAAATTCTGGGGGCAATGGAAACATGATGTTCATGCATGTAAAATTGTCTTTTTATGGATTAAACCAACAAAATTAAACCCGATGATTAGTGAGCTGCAGAGGTGCTGGCTGGTTGTGGTGGAAGAACTACTTAGATCCTATAATTAAGTTAAAGTACTAATACCACGTTGTAAAAATTGTAAGAAAACAAAAAAGGAAGAAAAAAAACCCCAAAACCTCAAAATTATATATATATATATATATATATATATATATATATATATATATATAAATCATAAAAATTACCAGAAAATTTGACAATCAAAAAAAAGTAATTACAGTGTTCAGATAAATGAAGCGAAGTAAAAAAGTACATTTCCCTCTGAAATGTAGTAAAGTTATAAAGTGACATGAGAAGTAAATACACAAGTAAAGTACCTGAATTTTGTACTACAGTGCAGTACTTGAGTAAATGTACTTAGTTAGATTACATCAATGCTGGTCACCGAACAGAAGCTAATCAACTTTTAATTAATAAACCTTCTCATCTACTCTCAGAAACAAGGCAAATATTTCCCAAAATGTTCAACTATAGATAAAAAAGAGGAATAATTATGTGAAAAGACTTCAAAGAGGACGCAGTGTGTGTGTGTGTGTGAAGTGTGTGAGAAAGAAAGGAGTGTGTGTGATAAATAGAGAGAGAGCATGAGGGATTCTGTTGATTTATTTTCGCAGCTGTAGGATAAAATGGTCCACAGTTGGACCCACTGGAGCTTTCTGACCCTCCTCCGTCCCTTTGTGCCCAAACCCCCCCCCAAAAAAACCCCTCTCTGAGTCAGTTTGAGATCATTTCTATAATTACGACCACTAATAGCAGTAAAGAATTCAGCAGAGCTTTCGTGTTTTAATAGCTGTCGGGTTTCCGAGGGCTATTTGGACTGAAACAAGGGCTCTAATAAAACCTGATTGCCTGACAAGGAACTGCGCGCTCTGCACCACATCAGGCCCGTTACCTTCTGAGCGTAATGAAAGAGAAAAGGGAAAAGCTTCATAAGAAAGTGACACTTGTAATTTCTGGACAGGAGACTGTAATTAATGTTACAGGAAGCAGATGTATTACGTACGGAGGCCAATTTAAAGTCAGAGCTGGCACTGGATTGGTCACATGTCAGTGGGGTTTGGTCCTCACCCTCTTATTTAAACTGTTAGTGTGTCGAGTAACACAAGATAGGGACACAGTAACATGTAATAACAGCAGTAATTAAGGAATATTATTCGTTTTTCAACTGTTTTATAGTTCAAAGACTCGTAACTTTGCGACATTTGTGCAAAAACAAACAGCTAAGTACTTTTTCAGCACATAAATAATGCTAACTTCACATGCTCCTTGGAAAATATTGTATTTACGAGTTACGAACAGCCCTCCAAAGTCATATTTATGAGTGCAAAATTGGAAAATTTTGATGATATACGAATTGCCGAGTTGTGACATTTGCATGACGTTTCAAGGCAGCAGAAATGGCAGAAAGCATGAGCACGGTGTCAACAATTGTTGGTAAAAAATTACACATTTGGTTATTTTGTTCCTAATAGCTATCACTTAATTTTAGTAGTTTTACATTTGAATATATATGCATCTACTAGCTGTAGCAAGCAAACGTTTTACTATAAAGCATGCCAGGCGTGTATACTAACATTAATAACGTTATTTTAAAACATGAGTTGCCGAATTGACTTCATAAAAGCATAAACATGGCGGGCAAAAGTCAATGTTTGGTCAATTGTAAGAAACTTTTTTTCATTAATTTCCATATTAATTAGATGTTTTGATCACATGTGAAGTGTAATACACATATTAGTGTGTGGGGCAAGCCTCCAGATACCACGAACTCTCGTTGGTGTCACACGAGTGCACATACGTGAACGCAGCTCCCTCACAACAAGGCTAAAAACATGACGCTAGTGACGTTTTTCAAAACAACTTGGCATGTTTGGGCTTCAGGACACTTGCATTACTTTGGGTGAGCAGTATGGAGACATTTTGTGGTTTTATTATGGGTTTTTTTTTGAGGTTTGAATCCTGGTCACCATTTGCTTCAATTGTTTGGGAGATGAGCGCAACACCTTTTCCCCATTAAACTCCAGCAGTGTTTTGTTGACAATAAAACTTCACCCGACTTTCCATCGGCATGAGGCGGAGTAGATAGTAGGTGGGGTCCCATTACAGACTGGCACAAAACTTAAGTAATATTTTGAAATGTCAATACAACGTTGTGAGATGACTGTGTTTCCACTGAGTGATGTTCTGTGACTTCTCTGGCGATAACATCCCAGTTTCCATGGCGATGGATGTTCCAAAACATTATCAGCTTTATTTCTACTGCAGCCACGGCACTAGCCGTCATTATTTCCAATCCAAGACCACGTAGGCGTGTTATGGAGCCATAATGGAAAGGCAAGCCCCTTATACGTGGGAGCGGCCACATATGAGGGATTTCTGGGAGCTGATAGTCCACGATTTCACAGAGGAATTATGGATTCAAAACTTCCGTATGATCGGCTCAACTTTCTCAGAGTTATGTGATGCAATAACAGCTCTTGTAGCTCCTGCTGCATCATGAGGGAGCCAGTTTCTACTGACAAGCACATAAAGATAGCATCATGTGACCTAGAAAAGCCCACAAAAATGTTTTCATTGCAGTTTAATGAAATTTGGCTTTTGCGAATCGCCTGAAATACCATGCCATGCTGGCGTAAAAAACTTTTTGCTATAAATGGGATTTTTTACAAAGCTGATGTTTCCATTAGGCGTATTTTATATTCGCAATTGCAATTTGTGCAATTTAAGGGGTTAATGGAAACCCACCTAACAACTAAATTTTCTTTTTTGGGGGGTTAACTATCCCTTTAAGAGAAAAATAAAACATTAAAAATAACATCTGGAGAATGTATTTATGCTGTACGATCTTTTTTTTCTGAAAGAGGTGGGAAAATTATGGCTATATATCCCTGTGAAACTTGCATTAAAACTAAATTTTTGTACATTAAACATTTTCTGTTTTAATTTTAATTTGTTTGTTTTAATTCTTCTGTTTTATACAGAATTTTTCTAATCTTTTAATCTATTCTTTTATTCTGTCCTGATTGTTTTTATTTCATTTATTAGTTCTATTATTTCTGTGTTTACGGCTAATATTCTTCAAACAGCATTTACTCTTATTGGTATTCTTATTGTAATTTTTGTTGTGTAATTGTTTCTCTCTTTGTTATTTGCTTCTGCTTTGCCTTGTTTGTCAAAGCACTGTAAAATCTGTTTTAAAAGGTGCTATATAAAAAAGGGTAATATTATTATTATTATAAATAAAGTTATTATCAAACATTAATTTTCTTTAGTTCACACATCCGCACTGCTTGACTTAACATGACTATTTCTCATAAAATACTGGACTTGTGGTGTGTTTTGTGGTTGGTTGGTCTGTTTTCACTGTAGGTGATTGTGTTCTTGTAATACTCTTGTAATAATCCTGTAATATCTCCATATGCACGGTAGAGTACCATGCTGTGTAGTGTTTTAATGTGGGTAAGTGTGCGTATTTTATGGATGGTCTCAAGCCAAAACGCAACATTTGGTTTCTGCATAAACGGATCCACAGGTGGGTGAAAAAGCAGCATCATCTGTTTTGAATTGACGGGCGCGCGGCAGAGAAAGGGTTAAGAGTCACATGGTAGCGGGTGGTATTATCAGCCCTGGGCTGTAAAAAAAAAAAAAAAAAGTGTATGTGGAGGAAAAAAAACCTTTAGGAGAACAAAGAAATCAGAGTCTATTTAAAGAGAAGTAGCCCCGGATCCTACAGCCGTGTGACTCCCGGCTTTGCGCACCGCTCACAGCTGCGCCGAATCCAGCCTGCCCGTGCACCACCGCGGCTCCCGACGGCGGTGAAGGATGCGGACTTCTCTGGTCGTGTGCTGCTACGCGTTTGCGCTGCAATGCCTCCCGAGCACGCTTTGTCTTCCAGTGCGGGGATCCAGCAGGTACAAAGTGGCACCGGTGAGTCGGAGGATTTTTTTTAACTCGTTGCAAAGTCGAAACAAAAAGAAAGTTTTCTGCAGAAGTTTTTTTTTTTGTTGTTGTGATGTTTTCGTGCAAAATGAGTCGGTTTGGTTGAACTTGTTGCACGCGCGGAAAAGATTTATTCTGATGCATTTTGAAGGAAATCTGCAGTGTTGACTTTCTTCCAGTGGTGGAACGTAACTAAGTACATTTACTCAAGTACTGTATTTGAGTACAAATGTGAAGTACTTCGTGACGCTTTATACTTTTACTCCACTGTATTTCAGAGGGAATTATTGTACTTTTTACTGCACTACATTTATTTGCATGCTTTAGTTTTAAAATATTAGGATTTTTGCATAAAAAACATAAGAGTTAATAAAATATGTTCTGTTCTGAAATAAACAGTTTATCTTTAACGATTAACTGATTAATCGGTCAGAGGTTTGCATTAAAATTATGGCCAACTATTTCATAAACATGTCTCTTTCTCTTTTTAAAAAATAATATTTTAAGTTTTTTGAGTTTTTTATTCTTATTTTTGCATGAAAAACACAAGAGTTTATAAAAATGTTTTAAAAAATTGTGGTTGTTTTATCATAATTTTGAGTTTTGAGGGTGCTTTTTTTAAAAAGAGTTTTTAGTTCTTTGTGTTTTGTTATTACTCCTAATAAGTTTTTGGGATTTTATTGGGCCCCTTTTTTTTTATTAATAATAATAATAATAATAATAATAATAAAATAATAATACATTTTTTTATGGAGTGCTTTCCACAATACTCATAGATGATTATTTATCAAAAACAACACAAAACAACGTTACCACAAGGAAGGACTGAAAAGTATGTTTATACTTGTAATACTTTAAGTACTTTTTTCTGAATATATTTACTTACTTTTACTAGAGTGAAACTTTCAATGCAGGACTTTTACTCATAAGAGTATTTTTACAATGTGGTATAAGTACTTTTACCTAAGTAAAGGATCTAAATACCTCCTCCACCACTGCTTTCTTTATTCTTCCTCCTGCCACCAGTGACTCCCCCACCCCCTAAACACACACACCCACATCCACTTGCACACACAAATGCACGTGCGCACACACTCGTGCACATTGCAATATTTTTCCTGTGCAGACTTTGGAGCAGAATGAGTCACTTTGTAACAAAATAAACACAATCCACATTCTTGCACCAGGAATTTCTTTTAAAGTAACACTTTTCCCCTCACACACACGTGCACACACCCTTCCCTCGAAATCATCCGGACCAATGACACTGATGTTGTAATTAAGAAAATGGTTATTTTTACGCACGCCCAGGAGCTGACCTGTCACTGTAATTAGCCCGGGAGCTGCTCTTACTTTGAAGAAATGACTATCATCACTATTTTTTTTTGTCTGCTCAGCAGCACTGGAAGCAGTCATGACTTTGCAGCCAAAAGCTGACGTCTTGTGCTCACCGTGCGTGCAGGATGACAGCAGAGTGTTTTGGTTTTGCCTCGGTGCAGCCAGCTCTGATCTCGGAGGAGGAGAGAGGGAGAGAAAAACTAAAGGTTGCTGAGTTCCCCTGTCTGCAGGGCAGGAAGCAGTAATAACAGGTCTTAAAGGCATTTTGTCAACAACGCCATAAAAGAGAGGGGTCGTCCATATGGACCCGTCATGACGGCGTCAGTGGCACGCGCTACACAGCGTCCCAGTTGTGTGTTTTAATGGTTTTTACAACTCATTTCATCTTGTTTAATGTCATTTCCATTCATTTAAATTACTCACTTTGTTCTGCGGCTGTTCTGCAAACCTGACCACATGCTGCAAAATACTTTATATTTATTATTTCCTCTTAATGTAATATAGTTTGACATGCATGCTTTTGTGCAGGAATGTCCTGTTTGCAGGTGCAAAGAATAAGAGGTCATTCATCAAAACAAACGGGCGGCTCAGATGAGCAGTTACAGTCAGGAATGTAGCGGATACTGTGAGGAGTTCTGAGGCTGCAGAGGGATGGAGGTGTTTTGATTTTAAAGTATGATTGCAGGTTATTTTAGGAGGCCAGTGTGCAGAGTAAACAGTTGTGCAATAGTTTTATGATGTCCTAACAACAGGGTGTGTGCAATATTTGTTATTTGCAATGTATCTGCTATATTTTGTTCGTGCAATTTGGATTATGTGCAATTCATCGGTGTGATTTGGCACAGCTGGTGCTGTTTTTCTCATATGTAGTTTGTTTTATTCTAACTGTGGCATTTATGGGCGCAGCATCTGAGTCCAAGACAAATTTCTGTACGGTACAATAAAGTATATCGTATCGTATCATATCGTATTGTATCGTATCGTGATGTCAGGGTGGGTGATATATTGAATATACTGGAGTTATCCCGGCTTGTTCTACGAGCGATACATAAAATAACATTATCATAAAAATCGAGTATAAATTGTGACATCGTTTTCATAAGCCACTGGCGTTTGGGTTACCTCGCTCTCTGCCTCTCACAGACACACACACAAAGCAGGGCTTTTGCAGAGCTCCAGACTGTGACTATTTAGTCACATTTGGCAACTATGGAGCGCTACTGCAGTTTGCAAATACGATTAATACCTGAACTGTAGAGCTGTTAGTTCCCAGCTTACAGAGAATAAATCATCAGGTTTAACAGGACTGCGGTAACAGTCTAACCTCGTGAGTGGTAGCTGCAGTAGTGTGAGCAGGTGTGGCGTGTGTTTGTATCTGCAGAGCTCCTTTCATGACTATTTAGTCACATTTTGAGACCATACAATACTTTCTAAAGTGTCATTATAAAAGTACTTTAACTTCCTTATAACCATATTTTGTTAAATTTTATTATAACAGTAGTGTATTCGAAGTTTAGTATTTGACATTAGCTACTTTATGCTTGTTGTAACAGCAGATCATTCAATAATTTTATATATATTAGCAGTTAACTTTAGTTTAAAGAGCACTGAAAATATCGCGATATATATCGTGTATCGCAGCATAACCTTGAAGTATCACTATAAAATTGTAAAGCCATATTGCCCAGCCCTATCATCGTATCGTATTGTACCTAATTTTAAACTGCTTTGAACAGCACTGTTTGTGTTGATTCATTAGTATCCACTCTGTGTTTTTGCATACTTGAAATACCTTTCCACAGTTTAATCCACAGTAATCAGCAGTCAGGCCATTGTAGTGTTATGACATGTCTTTGTCGACGGTGTGATTATGTGTCGGGTTGAAACCAGGTTTTTACTCATGACAAATGACTCTTCTCCACCAACACATTATCAGAGCTACGTTGCACCTGTGATGACAACTTTGTTATGTCTGCCGGTCATCTCACTGGGAAGTCTAATCTGCAGTTTTGTCAATTTGTTCCCCTGTTGTTGACAAAAGAGTGAGTGATTACACAGGCCCGGACAGGCCTCAGTGTCTGTGGCATTCAGGGCAGCGGGACTCACAGAGCGCCTGTTTTCTGTCTGCAGTGAAGAGGGGGAGCTAACAGCTAACTGTTATTGTCAATAAACCCTGAGTCTCCTCGGTTCTCCTCTATTTTTCCCCATCATGTCGATGTCTGCGGGCGAAGCGATTGGTCGGGGAACCGTGAGAGCAAAGGTGACATCAGAGCCGAACTGGGTTCCCATCGTGTGGATCTAGGTCACAGCTGCGCCGGGCTGTGAGTGGCTGATGGGATTCGGGGAGGGGGGGGGGTGCAGTTAAAAGACACATGCACCCCGCTTTCATGAAGTTTATCAGATGCTTTTGTTAGTCAACAGGAGGAGGAGCCTCGTTCACTAAGGCAGCATCACGCTGGAGTGAGTCTGCAGGTTGAGTGAAACCTGGCAGGCCCGGGTGAGTTTGGCAGGAGGGTGCTGGTATTTAAATATAGTAAAGTGCACAGTGAGTCTCTGGATGGCATAGAGCCCAAGTTTGCATTTTGATTCATTTCACAAGCTGCGTCTCCATCGCTTGACACAATGATTGCAGGTGGACATGTTAACATTTACAACAGTGATGCTCAACTTGTGGCCTGAAGGCCAAATCTGGCCTCTGATAGGATGCCAGGTGTTTTTGTACTTTTAGTATACAGAAGGTGCCAGAGTGCATCAAACAGCATTAAAATAGAGCTTGTTTAACAAAAGTGCCAGTGGAGAATCCCCCACACCCCTGACAGAGGTCCTAACTCAGACCCTAATGTCCGAAAATCCGAGAAACGTCCTAAAATGAGAGACATGTCCTAAAATCCTGGGAAACTCCTAAAACGTAAAAATTGTCCTAAAATCCCAGAAATTTAAAAAAATTATAAAAACGTTCTAAAATGGGAGAAATGTCCTAAAATCCCAGAAATGTCCTAAAATTACAGAAACGTCCTCAAATCCCAGAAACATGTATGGGGCTACTGCGACTTGCTCACTTTAGTTTGACATCTCGCACTAATACTGCAGTTTATTCTTCTTCCTGCTTCGCTACTGGCTTTACTTTGCAAGACCCACCCTACTCCGCCTCCAATCAGCGACATCGCTCTTCTTGATGCTTCTCTCACGCGTCTTGCCATCAGTGTTGCCAGATGTATGATAATTATCATTTTTGCACAATATTTTGCCCCGTGCAAGATGTATGATCAAAACTTCCACTGCTAATTTCTTGGCTCCTACATCTGTGTTTTACGCATCACGTCTCGCATGATCTCCTTCGTGTTTAGTGTAGGCCACGTTAAGGTCACGTTTGTCGAACAGACACTGCTGTCGTTTGTTTTTGTAAACACTCGGCCGCCTGCTGGGAAAAAACCTGACGTCCGCTGTGGGCTGAGTCAAAAAGTCTGAATCAAAAATTTGTTTAAATGCTTGTTTACTAAAGTTATAAATGTATTCGTTCTTCGTACGATAATTTTAAGCCTCTGATACGACAGTTAAACATTTCCAATCTGGCAGCACTGCTTGCCGTGCTTGTTGGAGGTAAACACAACCATCAGACACGAGCGAGAGACAAACAAGAGAGACAGGAGGGAGCGCACTTCACTGAAAACAGATGGCAGATGTCATCTACATGTCAATGTCTCCTTTTAAAGCAAACCAAGACGGTGCTCGACTGTAAAAGAGGGACAGCAAATATGGCTGAACAAGAGGCCGAGGGCCATGTGAACTGCATACTTATTACAGACTCATTTAGAGGATTTACAGTGGACACGAGAGGAAAAGACGACAGCTAGGGCCAAGAAAAGAGCTCGAGAGACAGAGGACAATATTAAAAGCTCTGGAAAAGTGGCTTTAAATAGTAAGAATGCACATATTAAATCAAAGTTGACCACCTCTTTAAGTGTCTACAAAAATCAATTTCGACAGCTGTCTGCGCAAAATTACTCTTTACTGAACAACAGTGATGGGGATCAAGACCCGGCTCTACTGAAGACCGGGTACGGCTCTTTTAAAAACCCCTAAATCAATAAGGTTTGAGCTTATCGATACTGCTATCGAGTCCCGTGAGAACTATAAGGTAACATTACATCTCAAGTCATGTCACATCCTTTAATTTCAGTCTGTGGTCCCAATACGATTGTCCAGTTTTTCAGCAGGTTTGTGGTTTTATTCCCTTTTTGAAAACTGTTTTTTTTTTTAATGTCCTGCTTTACAATATTTATGCTTTTTTAAATCTATTAATTGATGTACAGCACTTTCGTCAAATCCGTCAGCACCTCTGTTGATTTTAACTGTGCTTTATGAATAAAATTGGATTGGATTGAAAATATCAAGATATATATCGTGTATCGCGATATAGCTTAAAAATATCATGACTTTATTCAGTCATATTGCCCAGCTTTACATGAAAGTCAAGCGCGCTCACTCCACAGCTAAATCTGGGGACCAAAATGTTCCCAGAAGTATACTGCACAGAACAATAACTAGCAAAAAAAAACTCTACTTGTAGCAATCAGTCGACTGGAGGCTTCTGCGACTGATGATTTAAATCTCAGACTTTCAAGAGGCAACCCTAAAAAGGAAAGCCCGCAGGAGATCTGTGGTTACCATGAACATGACTGATACTTTTACCCCAAAGCATAAATTGAAATTATCATGCAACTCTGTAAAGTAACACTCATCATAAGTGCAGGAATCAGCCCTTACACAGCGTACTGTAGCCTGTAGACGTAACACATATTACACAAACTCGGTGAAAAGTTTAAATTTCACACTGCTGTGCTGGGTCCAAAAAGTGAAAAAAAAATGCATACTATCTCAAATCTTTCCGTCTTGTTTCACCCGTCACTCATACAACCTTAAGCCATATGTGCGCTGCAGGAGGAGCCGGCGAGAAGATACACTCTGCAGCACATCTCCTTCGCAAATGTTCTGCATGTGTCAATCACCACACAGGATAAGAAATCATGTGTTTACTTGGCTGAATATTCGAGCCATGTAAACTGTAATGTCCTGACTTCAACTCTGACCTTTTGACTGGAGTCTGCAGCCATCTCCGTCCGTCTTTACCCTTTGAAAGCTGAGTAAATTGGTTTTAAGGCAACAAGAAACTTACAAAGACATGGCCTGCAAATTAGCAAAAGATACATAAAAATTAACATAAAAATTACTTGAAAACGAGCCCAAAAAAGCTATTAAAAAAGCCTTTAAAAAGTACTGAAAAAAAAAATTCTGTGACATAATTTTAATTTTAAATATATAAAATTATTGTTATTATGAATTTAGTTTTCTGGATAATTTCCTAATAATCCTCCAATTTTTACGACACATTTTTAAGTAACTTTCTTGTCACCTTTTACTAATTTCTTGCAATTTGTGAGACATTTCTTGCCAAGTTGGTCATTGCCTTTTGTCACCATGTTTGTAAGGTTTCAAGGGGTCAAATAGCTTGTGAAATGTGTCTGTTTGCAGCACAAGAAAACTGATGTCCATCCAACTCCAACTCCTTTTTTTATAGACATTAACCTCAGGTATTAAGTTATTTTTCGTTTCATATATTAGTAAGTTATCTAGTATTTTTCTTTTCATGTGCACACACGTTCTGAAAGACAATAAAATGAACTTTGAAATAATAAATAAATGAAATAAAAATAAAAAATAATAATAAATAAATAATAATTAAAAATAAATAATTACATAATATACAAAATAATAAATGAATAAAATAAAATGAACCTTCAAAGGGTTAATTAAATCAAATAAAGACAGCGGAAGACTTTTTGTGGTTGCCAGGAAAGATAAGATATTCAAGCAGATGCCCAGATGGTTTACATCACCTTCCACTGCCGGGTGTTTCTGATCTTCAGATGATATATCGGATTAAGAGAGTAAAGAAGGGAGATAACGAGGTATTTGCTGATGAAAAAAAACGGCACGCCCCCGTCCTATCTGGCACAATAAATCCTCTCTCACTGTAAGCAATCCTTTGTCCCTGTTTTTTCAACGAGAGCACACCCTTTAAATTGAAACCGTATCTGTCTCCTCGTGTAAACACTCACTTATGACTTACTTCCTATCATCCGGATTCACCAGTATGAGGTTTAGACCGTTAGATATCAAGTTTATGAAAAAGCCTCTTCTCATTTTCCTGCCGCCAAACAAATTGTTGTTAAAAGAATCAATAAAACGTTTTTTATTCTGATTTAAATGAGATTTAAAAGTCTTCCTTTTTAAGATGTCATGAGTCGGAGATGCTAAGTGAATTTCAGGAGGATTTTTTTTCGATCATATCTTTTTTAATTTCTTTTTGGACCCACTTTCCCTCCACCTTCCTGTTCTACTTCTGCTGCACTTATAGATTTCCGACTGCCCTCATTCGAAACACATGTCGAGTGGATGCAGTGCGTTCTGGTTTCCTGATGGTAATGCTGGTGGACAAATTGTAATTTGAATTTTTACATGCATTGGATACAAACAACACTTGTCAGCGGGATGAATTCTTCGTTCGTCGTCATGGAAATTGATGTCAAAGGGAATAAGTGTAGAATATCACCAGGATTTTGAATTCAAAGTCTGACTAAGGAAATTAAAGGAAATGCTTTTTTTCATTTTCTTGCCAAGAGTTAGACGAGAACAAAAGGTATTTTCAGGACAAAACTCTTTGATACAAACTGCCCATTTAGGAGCTCCTTCAAGAACATCTTCAAGGCCGTTTCCATGTCTACGTGCCAGCAACAGCCATGACCCGGGGCTTTAAGTTTTCTGGCTGTCCATCCGTCCATCCCGTTCTCATACACGCAATGTCTCAAGAACAACTTGAGGCAATTTCTTCAAATTTGGCACAAACATCCACTTGCACTCAACGATGAAGTGATTACATTTTGGCGGTCAAAGTTCACCGCGACTTTGTCTGTCTCACTCTTCAGAACGCAATATCTCAAGAACGCCTTGAGGGAATTTCTTCAAATTTGG
Organism: Plectropomus leopardus; assembly: GCF_008729295.1. Lineage (NCBI taxonomy): Eukaryota > Metazoa > Chordata > Actinopteri > Perciformes > Serranidae > Plectropomus > Plectropomus leopardus. The sequence goes on along the minus strand of NC_056468.1, from coordinate 35,278,073 downwards.
CACAAACGTCCATTTGAACTCCACAATGAACTGATTAAAATTTGGTTGTCGAAGGTCAAGATGACTGTCGGGCTGCCCCTTGAAAGTCTGCCTGTTTTTTTTTGTTTTGTAGTTTGCTAGTCAGAGTGCTGTGCGGTGTACTTTTGCAACACATTCTCACTCCAAACTCGCCGCATAGAGACGTTTGGTCAGGTGACCTTCCACGTCAACTCATGATTTGTGTTTTAGGTATTCTTCCACATCAAGCTATGACGTGCCGGGATGCCGCAACAGAACACACGGGACGCAAACTCCAGACTACCATACGAAAGTTGGTTGTTTGTGTGACCCATTCACCTCCCCGCCCGCCCGCATTATGAGCACACTCGCACTCCTTCATATTACCTGGTTGACCAACCTGCTCTCACTCCGAACGTCAAAGCTTGGCATGGACGATCACTGCCCAACTGTCACCATGTGATGACTTCAGAGAGAGACTGGGTTGACTTTTGGGGACGTTTTGGTCCCCATATTTTGAAGTGAAGAGTGAGCACTCTTGACTTTCACTACAGTCTTTGGCACAGGCTGTTGTAAAATGCCATAACTCTAAGCTAAGTATAACAAAAAGACCTCAAGGTAAACAGCTGAATCACGCAGTGAAACTAATATATTTACCGTAGAAACACATCACGCTATTTGGGAAATATTTTGGGCAAAATGGATTATTATTGCCATGTCAATTATGCATCCTCCACCTGCTCCTCTGAAATATCGTTTTTGCTGTACTTATGAGTTATGAGCTCATGAACGGCCCTTTAAAGTCCTTTTGAGTGGGAAATTTCTATGATACCGAAGTTGCCAAGCTCCAGGGCAGCAGAAATGGTGGAAAGCATGGAAACAGTGTTAAAAAAAAATCGTTATTTTGTCTCCAGTAGCTATAATTTCCTTTAAGTAGTTGCACATTAGTATGTGTATCTGTTAAGTGTAGCAAGCAAGCAAACTTTCAACTACAAATCATTCTAGGCGAGTATGTTAGCAGACACATAGTCAGGTTTAATAAAAGTACACAGTGAGATACTTCTTTTAATCTAAAAGCGTAGGCGAAGTTTAGAGTTTGTTTTGTAATTTGGAGCAGGCTATCCCGTGTCAGTGACTCAGGAGACAGAAGTGTTTTGGCCGCACTTGCGTGTTCACCTGTAATTTCAGAGCAGACAATCGAAATCCTGTCAGGAGACTTTGTGACGACGCTACGAAAATACCCGCGGGACAATTAGTCCGTCACTTTCTGCTGAGAGTGCAAGAAGCCGCTGATGAGACATGAAAACCCTTAAAGAGCCTGAAGGCCTCGTGAAGGCGTCTCCACGCCCGGAACATGTGAGGAGCTTGTGATGGTAGCGGCGGAGGTGGAGGTGATGTTGAGGGGGCGTCCGTTACATGTACGGACATATCTAGCTTCTGGTTGCAGTGATGACAAGATGTGTGAGCGGCGGTGCAGGGGATCTGACTGTGGTATTCACAGAGAGACGTGTCTGTACACGGCGCATCTGAAGAGCGTCTCCAGTCTGACAACAAACCCACCACCATCACCCAACCAGGTCACCGTGCCTCAGTCTGACACGACCGAGCACGACCTGCAGGGAGCCCGAAGGCTGTCAGGACGTTTTCACTGTTGATTTAACCAGGAAACTTTTGACTGAGGCCAACGTCAACACCACTTTAAACCAAACTGCGCCTTCACTGAGGAGACAGACTCTTAATTTAAAACCCTAAAAGCAAAAGTGGAAAGCGGTGAAGTAATGAGTCCTAAAACGCCGTTAGCCTTTTTGCACTTCCGGTTCTGGGTTTTTTTAAAGGGTTTTCAGTAAAATGCCTTAAATAAGGTCTGCGGTTAACACAGGCTAAAGATATTTAGATGTTCTGTTCTGCAACATAAAATACGTCCGTATAAACACAATTTTTTAACTTTTAAGGTTTTACTTGTCTTAAAAAAGGCAGTTATTTACAAGTGGCTAAATGGGACTACAGTGTTTGCTATCAGAGGGCTTTTGTTTTGAAAGGGAAGGAGGGAAGTTGACGTAAAACAGACGTCTTTGTCGTTCCTCATCTGTATGACAGCAACAGACTTTTAAACTGCAGTAAAAGAGTGGTACAGAGTCAATATAATCATCAAAACATCATTTTCACTGTCTTTTTCTGCTGACAAAAAATCAGCGAGCCACCGTTTCTCTCGATGTGCTGCAGCTGACACGGAGCTGACAAGCGCTGCTCAGGCGAGCAGCGGATGCTCTAACTCGATAAAATGGGCGCCGAAATAAAAAACATAAAGTTCAGTGTTGCTTACGCACTGCTGACGCGTGTTGTGTAAAAAGGGCCTAAGTCTCAAAAACCTGTGTTCGTCACAGAGCTTATTTTTGCCGATTCATTGAAAATCCCACTGAAAAATCCCATAAGGTTTTTAACAAGGGGACCAGTGCGATGCTAACTTCTGGGTCAGCCTACAAAAATATGTCATCCCTTCACTGCTCTATTAGGTGTGGCAACTTAAAAAATAAACTCAAATACTGAAGTGAAAGGTTTTTATTATTTAACCCAGACCCAGTTTTTTCATTATTTTGTGTCTCAGTGACTAATGGCGACAACGTTTTTTCAAAAATCGGTCTGGTATCAAGAGCAGCATGTTAGTGTCACTTTACATCATCTAAAAGACCAAAAAGCAGATCAACAGAAAAGGGACTCAGTTCCTTTTGTGTTCACATTGACAGGTCATTTTAAAGAGGATTCGATTCTTTTTCTGGTCCACTTCAACCCTGATGTTAATTTACTTGAAATTACTGTGTGCGAACGACTTCAAAAAACAACAATTCTGAAACATATTTAACTTTTATAATAATTTAGTAATAAATATAGTTTTCTGGACATCTTTTCCCTTAACTTAAAAAAAAGTAGTTTTCTAAATCTTTTAATTCTTAATATGGTAAACATTTCTTGCCAAGCTGCTCACATGCCCTTACCCGCACGACTTCAAGATTAAGCAAACCAATTATCTCAGGCTTCAAAGCTTGAAATACTTGTGAATGGTGTCAGAAAGCAGCACAAGAAAAGTGATGTCTGTCGGGTTTTATTGATTAAAGCTGCTCAATAAAACAAGAAAACCATTTTCCCGATTTAAGGGTTTTTCGGGGGGTGGTTTTCTCTGATCCGCTGTGACGGTCTGAGGCGATGTGTTGTAAAACCCTCTGAGGCAAATTGTGGTTTGTGTATTTGGCTTTATAAGTAACTGAAATTGAAAACACGGGAAATTCTAGATGGAGATAATGCTTTTGTTTGGGTTTGACCTTGAACTTTTATGTGAAACCTGTCCGGGCACATTTAGGGATTTTCTCGGCAGTGGGGTCAGACAGGTCAAACAATCCATTTGACACACAGGCAGGAGGGGGTTTTGTCCTTTAACCACACGTTTTTTTTTTCTCCATCTCCCTCTTTGAAATGATGGAGGCGGCTCCACGTTCACCCACCACTTAGAATTAGAAAAGTTTTACGACCCTGAAAGCCGACACTCCCTTCACCTCACCTCTCTGATTGGGATCAGGCAGCAGGCAGCTGCAGTCTAAACTGTCTGGTTTGGGGACAGAGGTCGGCCTGTGACCAGGTGATTTATAGTTTAACCCTTTGAAACCTGGATCGACATTAGTTTCTTGTGCTGTGTTCAGATGCCTTTCACAAGTATTTAATGCTTTCTTCAGAAAAATGGAGGGAAAAAGACAATGAGCAACTCGGCATCAAATGTCCAGATAAAAAAAGGAAATTAAAAAAAGAAAAAAAGGAAAAGAAAACTAGGGACATGCAGAGTTCTAATAATATATTTTAAATTATTTTTAAAAAATTTAAATTTAATTTTAGTAACCTTTTTTTCAGATACCTTTTTTTATTTTCAGGTCATTTTCCTATTTATTTGTTTTTTACTTTTTGGCTTAATTTCGGGTCATTAGTTACGTCCTGCCAAAAACAAAATCTCAAAAAGAAATAGGGAAATGTCGATTTCTAATGATGTATTTAAAATTATGCTTCAGAAAATGAATATATTTATTATTTTATTATACAGCTATTTTTTTTTTGTTTTCCAGATAAATTAATAGTATTTTCAGGTTTTCTTGCACATTTGTTTGTCGCACTGGTGCTCTGTGGTCACGAAATGTGACTAAATATTTGCAATATACAAACACAAGCCTCACCTGCTCAATCTGCCACCACTACCACTCATCACGTTAGACTGTAACTGCAGCGCTGTTAAACGTGACGATTTATTCTCTGTAAGCTGAACAGAAACTAACAGCTCTCCAGTTCAGCAATTAATAGTATTTGCAAATCACAGTTGCGCTCCGTGGTTGCAAAATGTGACTAAATGGAGACGGTCTGGAGCTCTGCAAAAGCCCTGCTTTGTGTGTGTGTCTGTGAGAAACAGAGAGCTGTAGGAGAGAATGAGGGAACCAAAACGCTGGTGGTTTATAGAAACAACGTGACAATTTATACCTGATGTTTGCAGTATAGTCATTTTAAATATATCGCCCACGGAAGAAGCCTTAATACCGCAACTATATTTCGTATATCATCCACCTCCAGTGCAAGGCTATCAAAAAACAGCATACATGATGAAAAAGGTAACACCTGCACACTTGCTCCATGCCACACAAGTTTATACAATTCAACGTTTCGATCCTACTTGGGTCTTCATCAGGTCAAAAAAGCCAGAAATTACAACACAAGAACACAGAAGTAAGTAATTTGAAGATAGAAGGCCATAAAAATCTCTCACTGAGAAGTTTGGGGAGGATGTTTCCCTAACCTTAAATTTCTGCTTTTGTTATCAGACCCAGTGTTTCTCACCCAAACACACTGTGTGCGTCCTGAAAGTCTCATAAACATACTGAATGCATTTCCTTCCTCTCCAAACATTTGCAGCCATGTATTTAACTTTGCTGTCTTCTTCTCTCTGGACTTTGCTGCTGCTGCTACATTTCTTGGCACCACCAACTGTCAACAGTGAATGAAGCACGCAGCCGTGGGCAGGAATGCATAATGCATAGCCCACATGTGCGCTCATGTGCATTCACTTTCATTTCACACACATAAAACAGGGACCCACTCATCAAAGCATGCTTTATAGCACGCTAAATGGTCCTTCACTTGTAGAGCACTTTTCTAGTCGTTCAAACACTCAAAGAACATTCACACTATATTCACCCATTCAAGCACACATTCACACATTTTTGGCCGAGGCTACCATCCAAGGTGCCACCTGTGACTCAGTATTTAAACATTCATACACTGTGGAGGTAGAACGAGGAAATAGAGCGAGACGTCCACTAATCGTGAGGTTGCCGTACATGTCAAAATGTCCTTGGGCAAGACACTTAACTCCAAATTGCTCCTGATGGATGTTCCATCAGTGTGTTTGTGTTTTAAAAGCTGAGTAGCAGGAGGCACCTTGTACTGAAACCTCGGCCATCAGTGTGTGAATGTGTGTGTGAAAGGTAGATGGTTTTCCGTTATATTTATGTCTTAAGGGGCTCAAATTTGGCACAAGTGTCCACTTGGACTCAAACATAAATTAATTAGATTTTGGTAATCAAAGGTGAAAAGTTACATTAACTGTGACCTTGTCTGTCTCGTGCTTGTGAACCTGGTCAGCAAAATCCCCAAATTTCCACAAACAATGCCAGGGACATGAACTCAGTGATCTTGATGCAAGCTGCAGGCCTGTATCGACTCACTTATAGAGCCTATAGCCTCCCCCCTCTGGGTAAATAAAGGCAAAACAAGCAAACAAATGGAGTCTGAATTCCATGTTAGTTATGTTTTGCAGCAGTTCCATGTGAGCAGCTTTTAGATTGATACGCTTCAGACCTGCTTTACATCTTGATAAGGGTTTTGCTGTTTATCTGGGGTTTTTGTTGTCAGGAAGCAGATAACAGTGAGACAGAAACCTCCAGAGAAACAAGTTCAGGGAGAAGCAGTTTTTCTGGGCGCCACGGCTCTTTTAGCTCATTCGTAACAACACTAACAAGCTGTATAAAGAAATCTGTAGGACACAAGCAAACCCCGCCCCCCCCCCACCCCCAATGTGAGTAAAAGCTCTGTGCAACAAAACAAGCAGCGAACATCTCCGTTAAACAAAGTGAAACACAGGAGGCGGTGGGTGGTGGTTTGGGGGGCTCGGGGAGGTGTGTACTGTTTGTTCTGGGATCCCGACCCATCAGTCGCCGTGTTTCTGCAGTCTGGAGCACATTCCATGAATCCTGCTGGGTTTTGTTCCCCTTAACTTACAACAACGACACGGTCTGAGTCCTGCAGAGCTGAGCGAGGCAGCCCCGTTCAAACATGACTGTGATTTCACTATTGTGCCACAGTTTATGGAACGAGTGTTAATTATGGTTGGTTTTTTGGAGGGTCGATTTCGAAATCTTTGGTTTGATAATACAGTTGATGTTTTGTACTTATAAACAATATGTTTCTGTTTGATCACTTTTCCCTTCGAGCGGTGTTCTTCTTCTTGTCGGGGCTGAAATGTTCCTGTAACATCAAATCTAATTAGACGTTTATGTTCAGACAGAATTACTTTAAATGGGATGTAAACATGAGGTTACATGGACTTATGGAGAAGTCATTCATTAGAAGTTTCCCAGAATACTAGATATGTCCTGAAACCACAGAAATGTAATCATATATAAGAAATGTCCTAAAATCCTAAAAATGTCCTAAAATCTTAGAAATGTGCTAAAAGTGTAACATTGTTCTAAAATCCTATAAATGTCCTGAAATCCTATAAATGTGCTAAATCTCTAAAAATGTCCTAATCTCTTAGAAATGTACTAAAATCCTACAAATGTGCTAAAAATCCTAGAAAATATTAAAATCCATGAAATGTACAAAAATTCTATAAATGTCCAAATGCCCTACAAATATGCTAAAATCCTAGAAATGTCCCAAAATCCTAGAAATGTGCTAAAATCCTACCAACGAGCTAAAATCATGGAAATGTCCTAAAATTCAAGAAATTTCCTAAAATCCGCAAAATGTGCTAAACCCTTAAAAACAACCTAAAATCCAAGAAATTTCATAAAACCCTAGATATGTGCTAAAATACCACAAATGTCTTTAAATCCTAGAAATGCCCTAAATTATATAATTGTCCTAAAATCCAAGAGATGTCCTAAAATCCTAGAAATGTCTTAAAATCCTGATATTCTAAAATTCAAGAAATTTCCGAAAGTCCAAGATATGTCTAATGCCAAAAACCTTTAAAAGTCCTAAAAATGTCCTGAAAACCCAGAAATGTGCTAAAAACCCTAGAAATATCTTAAAATCCAAGAAATGTCCTAAAATTCTATAAATGTCCACAAACTCTAGAAATGTGTTAAAATCTGAGAAATGTCCTAAAATCCTACAAATATACTAAAATTCTACAAATGTCCTAAAATCATAGAAATGTGGTTGAATCCCAGTACGGGGCTGCTGTGACTGGCCCCCGACCTCTTGTTATTTTGCAAAAGTGGCCCCCAAGGAAAGCAAGTTGAGCATCCCTGACATAAAGGGACACTTCATCCTTCAGTTTATCACAAACAGTAGAGGTACAGTACAACTCAAGTACAAATACCTTGAATTTGTACTCAAGTACAGTAGTTAAGTAAACGTATTTAGTTATATTTCAGCACTGGCTTAGACGTGTTTTTGCCTGCAGATTAGTGAATTTGTGATCAGTGGATACTGACTGCAGCTGGTGGATACTGTAGTATCTCAGAAGATCGAGGCGGGATTATGTAAGAAAGAAATTGTGGGAAAATTCACAGAATCTGATGACAGAAATAATCAGTGTCATCTCTACACAATAAATTGGTAGCATCTTTTCCCACAGGTTGCTCTGAGCAGCAGCGGAAAGAGGAAATGTGTTTAATTGTGTGATAGGAGGAGAACACCCAGCAGTAAGTGCAGCGCTGCAGATGTGGTTTTGGTCCAGGGGGCCGAGGCCGATGACGAGGCTCTCCTCTGTAATTTGCTTCAGTGGAAATGAGCAGAGCCATTTCCTCTGGATCTGGTGGTGGTGGTGGGGGGGGGCGGGTATTACCCATAATGGGACACCCTGGGACCGACTGTCTCTGAAACTGGGGCAAACTACGAGCCTGACCTCGCTGACCTGATTATGAGTGCGGGCCGTCATTAACCTCACAGGTCAACATTGCAGATTCACATTCATCCAGCTCGCAGATACACTCAGATTTTTCTCTTGGTTTCTTCTTTTTCTCTCACTTTTTTTTCTCACTTTCACTTTCAGTAGGTTTAGGCACAAAAACATCGTGATTAATTTGTCAGCGTGTTACATTTATCACGTGAAGAACATTCTTCATTAACTCTTGACTGTTGGGCGCATTTTACACACTTTTTTTCCTTATTTTTTTCTTTAAATTTTGGCTGTGTTCATGCATATGGCATACATTTTGGCAAGACTGTGTATTTTGGTTTAATCTTGGAATTTCCAGCTCAGCTCCTACAATAAGTGTAAAATACACTGTGGAAACAACATTGTTACATTCATATTCTTATGTGCAAAAAAAATGCTCCACTGAAACCCATTCAAAGTGCATTTTTTTATCCTGCAGCCATCAAAGCATGAAAACATGTTATATCCACTAGGTGCACCGTCACAATCAATGTTGTTGCTAATTATTGACATATCTCAGGCCGTGATAATCACCAAAAATTTACTTACTTACACATTCACTTGTAGTATATGGAATATAATTCTTTTTTTTCTTTCTTTTTTTTCAGGACGGCATGTTTTCTTTTTTTTTATGGTGATTTTGTTTTCTTGTAAAACTTTTGGTGAAAAATCAGAGAAATCAAAGCAGATTTTTCTTTTTTATTCATTGCTAATCACTGGCATAATCCAGGCTGTGATAATAACAAAAAACATTGCATATATTGAAAATAATTCATTAACCAATAGATTAGATAGAGTAGCAGTAGTCCTTGGCTGTCTTGCATGTTAGCAGTGAGCTCACCAGCAACAAACAACGTGAGTATATCTCCTGCAAGTATTACCAGCCTTATTCTTGTGTTATCTTCCTTTACTGAAAAAAAACCCAATGCTCTTTTTTCTACTCCGCGTTTCTCCATTTATTCTTACTTTGTTCATTCTTTTCATCTTCTTGTGAAACACAAAATACTTTCCTATTGTTCTGCACTGTAACACCATGACTATCATAAGTTATTATTTCCAGGTTTAACTGACTCATGCACACTTAATGTTGTTGCAGGTCTCTGAAAAGTTCCCCGACCTGAAGAAAAGGGGGAAGGTTCCTCACGCTCAGGACTTAGTGAAGGAGACGAGTTTGCCGGCGAACAGCTCCAACACGTGGAACCGACCTCGCTGCGGCGTACCGGATTACCCCGTCCAGAAGGAGGTGCATTATCGGGGGCGACAGAGACGCTTCGTGCTGTACGGAGGACGTCTGGAGAAGAATGACCTCACCTACAGGTACAGACGCTCACACGCTCAGCTCTGATCCAACATTAGTTTAATGCTGAACTCGTTATTGATGGGTGAAAGTGGAGGATCACGACATGTCATGACATCGTTATGTCACCTTATTGGACGGTAATTTTTTTGTTTCTCATCTAGTACGGAGGGGACGTTGTCTTTCTATGACAGAGGGTCGCACTCACAGGGGATCACAAAATCCTGTATTTTATGTGCCCCAATTTTTCTCGTGGTTTTAGATGGAAAGAAAGAAGTTTTTGCGATCTGGAATTCAATAAAAAAGATTTTGGTGGCAATTTATGGCAACGAGCAAATGCAAAAAACTAAAAAAAAGCAGCCGATAGAGCATCCAAGAGAGCATGACAGAGCAACCAGCAGAGTAGATGACAGAGCAATCAAATATGTAGTACACAGAGAGGCTGATAGAGCAACCAACAGAACATCCAACAGAGCAGCCAACACAGCAGATGACAGAGAGGCCAACAGAGTAGCCGATAGAGTAACCAATACAGCAGCTGATGGAGAGGCAAATACAGTAAACAATAGAGCCTCCACCAGAGCAGCGGATAGAGCAGTCGATGGAGCTCTGTGGCCAGCTTTCTGGCTTAAGGATGGGCGTGGAGTCGCACCGCTCCTCAATGTCACTTTTGACCATGTGCACGCAGCCCCGCTCCACAGGTGCTCCAAACTTATTTCCTGGATGCGCCTCTAAGGCGTTTTTTGAGCGTTCACGCCCTATGGAGTGATCGGCCCCTCAGAAGTACTGAGTTTGGTACCTAATCCTAGTAAATAAGTAACTGTTTGCCAACAACTTCACAAAATTGACATAAATATGATATGTCAGTGTGTCTGCAGCCCCAAGTGACCAAAGAAGATCAAATTTATCTCTGGTTTGAAGAACAAACAAGAAAGCACGTTTATGAAGTTCATGGCCTGTCCTGTAAGAGTCTGCTGGATTCACACTCGCTGAATGACGGACTCGAGGAAGAAAATATAACATGTGGGGGCTTATTTAGTACTTCGAAAATGAAGTCTTGAAGTTATGATTCTGACAAACGGGTGCTGGTTTTCTTTCATCTGAGGCCTTGGCACCATCGAGCGTCTGGCTGCTGCCGCTCTGTCTGTGTCTCCTGGGGTCCCTTTCATTGTACTCATTCTTTATCACGACAGTATATTGAGACAGACAGAGAGAAGCGGGAGACAGCAGCGGCCACAGACTAATAAGATTCTGCTGGATCGGACCAATAAAGCGCTCACGGTGACACCTGACAAATCAGCGTGGTTAACCAGGATCCAGGCAACAAGAGACAAAGTCAAACTACACTTCTGCACGTTTAGTTGGGGTCACTAATGCTTCTGTGTCTCTCTAAATCACTAAAATATGAGCTTTGAGAGAGTGGAGTGACACTACTGTGTAGTTTTTATTTAAAATCAGTCAATTAATCCCAAATACACCATCCTTCTGCCACAAATACCCATAAAGAGCACCAAATGTGGATTAATGCGCCCCTAAAATAGTCCACAATAGATTCACTTTTTCCTTGTGAGTCCTGTTTGATAGAAACTTAAGTGACGGGCTCGCTAACGTCTGTCTCCTCTAATAAAACTGTGACCTATTTGAAGCTCAGCAATATGAGTCTGATGAGTCATATCTTGAAAAATGTTTATCTCTAATCTGCAGGGTATTTTTGTGGAAAAAGTGATAAGGTCAAGGATTTCTTACGTGAACTTTGCACTGGGGAAAGTCTGACTGTGCACAAATACTTGTTTGTTTGCACCGAGTTTATATAATTTTAATTTATCATTAAGCAGAAATTATCTTCATTATGTTTTTTTTTCTTTCTTTCTTTTTTAACACATAGTGCATGGGCACTGCTTAAATATGCAAGACAAAAGCCGCCACAATAAAAAATGAATCAACCAATGAATGAATCAAAGACTCGATAAATTAATTAATATGCCATTAGATGCTTTTAATGTGTTTTAATTACATTGTTGTCCTTTTTATTATGCAAATAAGGAGTTCAAAGGTAAATAAATAAGAGGCGAATTAAAACAAATATCAATTTATGTCACATTTATTATATGCAATTATCTTTAATATTATTTTGCTGCACTTAATGCCATATTATTTTATTTATCGGGTCATTTATTTATTTATTTGGGGAGCTTCTGTCCTTCATATTAAATGAACATTTTTCAGAAGATGTCATGATTCAGCCCCTCCTCTCCTCCTGCAGTATAAACTCTAGAGACAGCGGTGGAGATGAATACCAGTTATATTTTTTTATTGCTAGTGTTTCTCTAAATGAAGACCACATTTCCCATAAACCCTGCTGCTTCCTGTCCCTCCTGACTGAACCACGACCATGACAGCCAGTATAAATTCTTGCAGGTAACATGCTCTGAAATGGTGCCAAAACATGACGCAGCACATTTTCTCAGCAGAGACACGAGATGCTGACGGCGTTTGTCCTCAGTATCTGTAATTATACATCTCAGAAAAGCTTTAACTTTAAACCCTCAATAAAACCAGCACGTTTGTTTATTATAAGGATCCCCATTAGCTGATGCCTAAACACCATAACATTACATTACAATAAAACAAACCTGTAATAAAACGTAATGATAAGAAAAGTAATCAATAAGATAAATAAAATAGGTAAAAAAAAAATAATAATAATATTAATGAAAATATAAAAATAAAACTACTTTAACAATAGTAGACAGAAAAGAATATAAATTATTTCACTAATCAATTAACCAATTCAAATAAAAATTAAAAGAAATAACTAAATAAATAAAAAAAAAAAAAAAAAATCTTATTTCTCAACAATCTTACCCACATCAAGAAAAAAAATTAAAATTTAAAAAGTAATTGGCCAGATAAAGCAAACTCAAGACCTACCTTTTTGGCTTTTAATTGAACTTTATTTATTTATTGACTACTTATTTTATATATTTTAGTCTGTTTTACAGATTTACTACTTTATTTACCATTTTACTTTTTACATATTTATTTATTATTTTTATCATTAACTATTATTTGCAGTTTACATTTTTACTTATTTATTCATCTGCTTATTCATTTATTTATTTATTTTTATTATTGCTATTATCATTTTATTTATTAATTTGTTTTTTCCTGCCTCTGGTGTTTCCTCACTTATAGTAGTGTTTCTTAAGTTCCTGTTTTTTCTTTTGTTTTTGTTTCCTGATTCAAGGAAGATGGAAAATCAGAATAACAGCTTGTACCATAAGGACAGAAAAGGCTGGCGACACTCCTCTATGAGGATCAACCACATTACGTTGGCACCACCGAGTACCGATTCACATTAAATCAACCGGTGCCAAATTTCGGTATCTGAGAGCGTTTCTTGGTGAGGACGTCGGGTTTAGACTCTACCAGCACCTCCAAATCTCACCAACTAACATGTTGCATCTTGTTAGTCTTTTCGGTAAACAAGCAGGAGTTTACGTGCTGGAATTAATTCCTTTCTGATTAGTCGGGTCGCGAGGTTTGGTAACATTGTGCCATAATCTAAACCTGTGCTCACCTGTGTTCACCTGTGGCAGCTGGCAGCTGATGCTGCACAGCCACAGGCGCTGCACAGAATACGAGCTGAACACGTCCGGACAGCTTCACCCACAGCAGAGCAGATTCAGTCTCCTCGTCTCACTCTCAGATTAAACACATCATCGGCATGTCTTCAAAATGTTGCACTGTTTCTTTAAATCTTTGGCTCATACTGATGTAACAAGCATATTTAATAACTCAGTTATTAGCTAAAACAGCGCGCCTGGCTCTGTCCAACGGTAAAAAAATCTACAAAGCTCACTGATTAGCAGCTTGTTGATTTAATTTGTCCAAAAAACAAAGTGTACCACAGCTTTTTGCCATTTTACTGAACGATTTCTTGGCTGGGATCAGTTTCTTCCTGGAGTTACATAAACCACCATAAAACGGCAAAATATTGCTGTTACACTTTAGTTTTCTTTTAAACAAAAAAGTGAACATACTTCACAGTGTTTTATGTGATCTATCCCTGTTTTTCCAGCAGGGATAGTGCCATTAAAAGCTGCTGTCTTTACCGAAACATCGCTGCAAACCATAACCATAACAAAGAAGTTTTTATACTTTCACCTAACCACACGCTTACAATATGCAAATATAACTGTGGTTTGCAGAAACATTTTTTCTGGCAATCCAGCTGCAGCACAAGTAGAAAATGCAATATCAATAAAAGACTCATGTAAAGTACAATACTGAAGTAAATGTACTTCCATCACTGCATTTCATTCCTACACAAACACAGACTTCTGGGAATTGTATGCATGAGTCACTTTGAGGGCGCAGACTTAATTTCTCTATATTTATGAATTTATTTATCTATCTTTTTATCTATCTATTTATCACTTCTGCACAGACATGACATTTTCTCATCCAACTTTCCACCAGAAAGCCAATAAGCTTTTCTAAATATGTCAAACTATTTTTTTAATGTCAGAATTTAAAACGTCACCTTTCTGCAAATTACCCCTCATTATACAAAGAATAATCCCATCTAATTTACAATTAATTCTGTTGGCTGTTAATTTTTTGGAACTTTATTTTCATTTTTCTGCAGCAGGAACTTTATGTATTATGTGAAGTGTTTGAGTTGTGCTGGTGAGGTTTCTCCTCAGTATCACGCTGGGTGGTTTTAACTGAGAGGAAAAGTACGAGACGGTGATGGGCTGTTTTGTTCGTGAGCCTGAGGGCGTCGGTAACATCACACCTCGCCGCTGAAGAGACGACTGCACAGATCAGATTAGAGGCAGACACGCGAGGCCGGTGGTCCTCTCTGCTGACATACTGTACATCCTGTGTGTGTGTGTGTGTGTGTGTGTGTGTGTGTGTGTGTGTGTGTGTGTGTGTGTGTGTGTGTGTGTGTGTGTGTGTGTGTGTGTGTGTTTGACACCTGCATTGATCTCCCGCAGGATCGTCCGCTTTCCCTGGCAGATAAGTGAGGAGAAGGTGAGGCGCGTCTTTCGGGAAGCGCTGAAAATCTGGAGTGACGTCACGCCGCTCACCTTCACCGAGGTTCACAGCGGGAAAGCCGACATCCGCATCGACTTCACCAGGTGAGAGCACCTGAAAAATAAAATTTAAAAAATCAGGATTTATGAGGAAAAGGAGTCTGGACACATGTTGCATGTGTACAGTAAAATATACAAATATTATTGTAAAAGGAATTCATTTGTTATAAAGGAAACAGAAAACTTTTCACCACTTTATTTCAACAAATAGAGAAAACACACGTTATGAGACTGATTGTAATTTCATTTTTTTAAAAAACAACAAATAAATCTACCTGTTACCTTCTAACCATGAGAAACCCGAGGAAATCGGCACCATTGTTTTCAAGAATATAAGAAGGCAATAAGTGACTTCACAAGAAATTACACCAACTATTGGCAAGAAATCAAAGTTGCAAGAAAATTACCCGAAAGATTGCAAAAAACAACAGAAAAGTAAAAAACAAACATTGCACTGTTGAGAATCTGAAGTAATAGGGGTTTTTGGTTTGTTTTTTTGTGATGGGAAATAGATGAGGATGCTAGAGAATAGAAAATATTAATTGGTATTTGATCCAAATGGACATTTTTTCCCTCTTTTTTGGTCTATTCTATATATCGTATATATACTGTGTATGAGGCTGAGCTGAGTTTTGGTATGGGGTATGAATGCGAGCTGTGTTTTTTTTTAATTTATTTTTTGGGTGTTTGTATGTGTTTATGGTTATTGTTTTGTTGTTATCGGTCTTGTTTTGATGTTAAAGGTCTTTGATAAGGGTTAAGGGTCTTTCATTGCTTATTTTCTGGTAAATGTTCTAACTTTTTTTTCTAAATTTTTGCTCATTTTTTGGCGATGTCTTGTTAAGTTGCTCACTGCTTCTCCCGATGTTTTTGACAGAAATCTAACCAATATTCTCCAGTTTCAGAGGGTTAATGTTTGATTTTCTTCTCTTTTCTTTTTTTAAATCTTGGTTGCAGCCTCAATCTAACATTTGCATACATCAAAAAATACAAAGTATTGTACGACACAATTTCTACAATTCAACCACTTCAATCTTTAAGAACTTGTGGTTTTACTATGGCAGCTTTATTTCAGCGCTTTTTTTTTGGTTTCACGCCATAATGAACTGTTATTCTTTGTTTTCTGGACTCTCTGGATCCACCACAAGTAAACATGAACAGTCAGCAGAGAATAAAAAGTCAAACATTTTACATCTCTTGCTGAGTTTTAGGACGGATCAAATCACATGTTGACAAAGATCTTTGTAACAGAGACTTTCAGAAAGCCGCAGAGATTTAAAAAAAAAACAGATGATGGCGAGAAAGGGACGAACAGATTACAAACTCCCAGGGATACTGATGTTTTATGGGGGATCTTTGAAATGACGTCAGTTTCTTGCTTGTTTTGTTTCTTCCTGCATCCTTTTTTTTTTTAAATCTTAATTCAAGCTTCACTGTTTGTCAGGTTCCCCTCTGCACAAATACACTTCAGAAATAGTCTAATTTTAATTAAAGAAGGATTTTGACTCTTTTGATGACTCTTCGGGGGATTTATTATAGGGGTTGCACATTTAAAATTAGTCAGATTAAATCAAATCAGATTTTTTTTAACAAAAATGACAGTAAATTATTTTAGGTTCAGGTAACTTATGATGGACGATACTCAATCAGCAGACTGTTTCTTACTTGTTTAACGCTGTTTTTCATCTGTATATTTAGAATATTTATATATAATATAACTTTTATGCACTTTTACCAGGTAAGACCTCTTTTTTTAATTTTTTTTGCTAGTTTTGAGGTAATTTGCTGATTAAAAAACTGGGTTTTTTTTTACTTATTTTCTAGTAATTTTTTTTTACTTCATTTTTTAAGTAATTTTCTTGCACTTTTCATTTTGCACTTAATTCATAATTCATTCATCTTTCCTTCACTCGTTAGTTAGAGTTCATTAGTGTTTGTTTTACGAACCTGCAGGTACTGGCATGGAGACAACCTTCCCTTCGACGGCCCGGGTGGGATTCTCGCTCACGCCTTCTTCCCCAAAACGCACCGACAGGGCGACATTCACTTCGACTACGACGAGTCCTGGACTCTCGGGAACCACATGGGTGAGTGTTTCCCTGAGAAAAGAAGAAAAATCTTTGTTTGGATAAACTCATGTAGGCTATGGTCTTAATGTTCTTTTTATTATGGCCTCATGTTATTATGACCTCAAGTTATTATGACCTATGACCTCATGTTATTATGACCTATGACCTCATGTTATTATGGCCTATGACCTCATGTTATTATGTCTCATTATCGTGAACATGATTTCTCAATACCTTTGAGGATTTTTTTGCCAAATTTGGCACAAACATCGACTTAAAACACAACGATGAACTAGTTATATTTCAGTCAAAGTCTACAGAAGCAAAGTAAAACTTGTCTTGGTTTATTTTTTGTATTTTATTTTTATGAATTATTATTATTTTCAATTAAAGCACTTTTATTTGACGTAAATCGACATGCCCTGAGTGTTGCAGCGGTCTTGTTCAAAGTAATTTCAAAATTTGTTGTTCTCATTAGTCACTTAGACACCAAGAAAAATTGGATCCAGTTTAAAACTTTTTTCTAAAAAGAGCTTAAAACCCTTTAATTTACTTGTATGATTCTAAATATCTTATTCATTACTTTATTGAATTCATCTGGTTTTACTATATAATACTTTGCCTCATGTCCTTTGTAACAATGTTAAGAAAACTGCCGAAATGTATTATGATTATTATTATTTTTTATTATAGTTATTATTATTATGAAAGATAAAGAAAAAAATAGACTAAAATGAAAAAAGAAAGATAATAAGTCAGGGTGGGGTGTTATTTTGAGAACTAATCTCCCCCTGTAAGAGTTCAAATAAACAAATAAGAGATAAGTGTTATTATTTGTTGTTTGCTGCAATATTTAGTCTATTTGGTCGATATCTCTACTTAAATTATTGAGCTAAAATGACCATGAATCTTTAAGTGTTGATTTTATTTCTGTTACTTTGTGGAGGTAAAATAATGTCCCTGGTTGAGTTCACCATCAGCTCGGGTGTTAAATTTAAATTCTTGTGACTCGTGTAACGACTCGTGTAACAGTGATGTGAGTCAGCGAGGGGAGGAAGCAGCGAGGTACTTTTTCATGACTCTGTTGGCGCTGTATCACCTCAGGTAGCAAAATTCCCGCCGCCAGCCGGATCAAAACATACTATTTCCACTATGACACCATTTAAACCAGGTGTTTTTTCGTTTTTTTTACACCCTCTGCAGGCACAGACCTCCTCCAGGTCGCTGCACATGAGTTCGGGCACGTCCTGGGCCTGCAGCACTCCCGCGAGCCCAGAGCCATCATGTCGGCGTACTACTCCTTCTCCTACCCGCTGAGGCTGAGCGAGGACGACAAGCGAGGCATCCAGTACCTGTACGGAGCTCACCCGCGAGTCCTGCCCTCACCGCCGCCCCCGCCGCCGCCTCCATCCAACCCAGAGACCAACGAGATCATCACGAATGTGAGTGGAGCTGATGCAGCATTTAAAGGGATGCTTCGCCTGTTTTCAACCCGATTTGTAGATGAACTTAAAATTCCCTCCATCTAACCGGTGCTAGATATCCCTTCTTCCCCGCCAGCGAAACTCTGCCGGATGACATATTTTGCATCAGCAGAGCTCTCCGAGTTGACCTGTTACGCTGGTGAGCTCAGCTTTTTGATTTGTCACTATGGTAACAGATAAAAGAGCGAGAAGGTCAAAGTTCAGGTGTAATGCTATGAAGAAGTAGTATTATCCGATTGTGTGCCAACACAATTATAATTTCTATATTTTATACCATTTTACTGAATTATTATAATTGTTTTTGTTTTTTTTAGGTGGCACATTTTTTTGGCAATTTTCTTGTTCTTGGTTTATTTCTCCTTTTGTTGCAACAGTTTTGTGTGAAAGGAATTAAAAGCCCTTCCCACAAAGCAGTCTCTCCCAAAATATATGCCTGTAGAGGTCAATGATTTAAGCAAATAATAGTAATAAATAATAATAATTGAAGCGTTACGGTAAACACGTCGCCAAGTAACAACAGCAGAGATCTCCGGGTTGATCTGCGACTCTGCGGAGCTTTTTGTTTTGTTTCCATGGTGACAAATAAATGAGCAATGAGGTCAAAGTTCAGGCGTAATGTTAGGAAGACTTATCCGATTGTGTGCGAACTGCATGCGACTGTGTGCACTTTGTGTGTGTTGCATTGAGCCCGAATAAACTATAGTGTGTGTTGTTGACTCACTAATGTGTGTTTTTTGGACAACAATAGAGCTCTGTGGCACAGAGGAGACGGAGATCCACGGGGAATACTTTTCAGTTTTTACGGGATTTGTTGACAAGAGGATAAAATATGAAATACCACCCTTCAGAGTTCGAGGTTTCTGTGGTTAAAACAAACTTAAATCAAGTGAATGTCTCCGCACCACATCACACGGGGGTGTATTTTTGAACCGTGATGATAAATGAGGTCAAAGTTTTTAGTCTCGTAGGCGAGCACCAGGAAAGGTTCCATTTATCTTTTTGTAAAGCTTTTTAATTGGACTTTTTTTATTTTAGGGATTAGACAATAAACCAGCTTCTTCATCCCGCTGCAGTAAAAGTCCTAAAAACTTCACGCTCTGTCTCATTTCAGCCCGACGCATGCCAGACGGACTTTGATGCCGTGTCTATGATCCGAGGGGAGCTGTTCTTCTTTAAGTCGGGCTACGTTTGGCGGATCAGGGACGGGCATCTGGAGAGCGGTTACCCGGCGCTGGCGTCCCGTCACTGGAGGGGGATTCCCGAAAACATCGACGCCGCCTTTGAAGACAAGTCGGGGAATATTTGGTTCTTTCAAGGTGGGCAGCGAGGAGCGTTTGAGCTGTGCTATTATGTGGTTTTAGGATCATGTTAAGTCACTGTGCAGGTTTAATTTAAAATTCCTCTTAAAAAACGTGGAAAAAAACTGTTGGAACAACTTTTTTTATGAGTAATTGACTTAAAATATGTGTTCAGAAATATGGTAATTAAGTATATAACACTTAAGATTTTTTTTTAGATAATATGGAAAATGTATTTGGATCAACTTGTATGGGTTATCAAATTAAAACTTGTGTTCAGAATTATGGTAATTAAGTATGTAATTACCATATTTCTGAAATAATAAAAATAATAAATTTTACTTATAGAGCGCTTTTCATAATACTCAAAACTCCATACTCAGCTATCATAAGTAAAACATACAGAATAAATAAAATCGAAATTGACACATTTTGAAGTTGATTCCTCATTATAAAAATCCTTTTTCACATTATTTAAAAATAATTAATAAAAGTCTTATGTTCCATAATTATGACCACATGTTTTTAAAGTTGATTACTAGTAAAAATTTAATTTATTTAACACATTTTTTTCACATTATTTTAAAGGAATTTTAAAGTGCTATATGATTAATTACCATAATTTTGAACACAGTGAATTTCTCGTAAAATTCTGTTATTGTATTTTTTTCAGGGGGGCGTGTTTTCTTTTTTTTTTTTAAAAATTGTGATTTTGTTTTCTTGTAAAACTTTTGGTGGATATTTTTTCTTTAAAACATTTTTGGTAATTTATTATTTTTTAAAGATCTTTGGTGATTTCTTTCCTCAATTTTTTTTTAGATTTTTCTTTTTTGTTGTCTTTAAAAATTTTAGGTGATTTTTATTCCCCTTTCGTGATTTTTAAATAGTACATGCCTTCCAAACATGCAGGCCCACCATCATAAAAATTGCCAAAATTACACCAGTTATTAGATCCAGATCCAGGTCAAAATAGAAAATATTGCTGGATTGTCAAATTTCTGAAAGTCCGTGAGTTTAGACTCTCTGACGGGGAATTTGGTTGAATCGATGTAGAAATGAGATTTACCATCAGAGCTGAATGTCGTCCGTCTCTCTCGGTGCAGGTGAGAATTACTGGGTGTTTGACGCTGAGATGCAGATCAGAGGGCCGGAGTCCATCAGGAATTTGGGTCTGTCGGTGTCCGGGATCCAGGCGGCGCTGCGCTGGGGCCACGACTCCAACTACAACACCTACTTCTTCAAGTCCGGCAGCTACTGGAGGTTCAGCCCCCGCGAGAACCGCGTCGAGTCCGTCTACCCGCGCAGCATGCAGGACTGGAGCGGCATCCCCCACGACGTGGACGCCACTTTCAGGGACATCTACGGTAAAACACCAAGACAAAAGCATAGCAAAGTCAACAAAGTTAAGGGTTACTCCACTTCATCCACTTACTTTATTGAGAGATCTTGCAATATTTTCAAATCCCTTAAATTTTTCCACAAAAAAAAGTCAAACTGGAAGAATGTTTACCAAATTTAAAGGGTAACTTTGACATTTTTCTACTTGGACCTTATTTTCCTATGTGTTTTCATTTAAGTGACTAAAGGGAACAATAAATATTTTATTTTTTTTTTTTTAATATTTATTTTTTATTTATTTATTTTTAAATAATATTAATAATTTTAAATAATATTTTGAATTTGTCTAGTATATATATATATATATATATATATATATATATATATATATATATATATATATATATATATATATATATATATATACATATATATATTCTTGCTAATTTTTGGGTAATTTCTTCTTTTGTTGCTCATATTTTTTGAACCCGTGTTTTTTTGCTCAGGAATTTTCCAATTAAAATATACAAATTTAAGTCATTTTGAAATGCAAAAAAACATAGAAACAACCTTAAGATTTCTGAGACTGATTAAAAACTTCACGTCGTGTTTTCTGTCTTTCAGGCTACGCTCACTTTATCCGGGGACGACAGTACTGGAAGTTCGATCCCGTTGGCATGAACTCTTTAGAGGGCTACCCTCGCTACATCGGCATGGATTTTTTCGGCTGTAAAAACGTGTGAGTCTGTAACTGTGGAGATTAACAGATTTTGTTTTTCGTTTTGTTTTGTTTTTGACTATGAAGAGGAGTTTTTGGAGCAGAGACGTTTGTGTGTCCATCCTGCGGATTGCGGAGGATGAGACCTTTAAATCTGTTTATGCTTTACTCCATTTATCGAGTTACACCTTCTTCTTCTTCTCAGGAAAACCAGGTAATGTTTTTGTACTCAGACTTGGCACCTCCTGTGCAGCTACACTCATATTTATTTTGCACATTTTGTCACCACTCAGCTGAGATCTGGGCCTCTGTGTTAATGACGCGTGACGCCGCATCGTTCTCACTTCCTGTTTTTTTTTGAGCCTCAAAACTGAACCAGGATGTTTTCCATCTCAGCTGTTGTTGTTTCTGTCATGACTCTGATCCTCGAGTGTTTGAAGAGTGACATCAAACTTTAAGCTTGCAGCGGACAGATTTGTAAATTCGCTGCAGGCAGAGTTAAATTTTTAGTTTTGATGCTGTAACTTGAAACCTGTAAATCATTCAACATGATGCCGGTAAACAAAAGTTTAAGGATGTGATCACACGTGCACTTGATTTTCCTGCCGGCTTGACTCACACCGACCATGAATCACAACATAAAAACAACAGTCACATTTAAACTTTTTTTTCCTAAAAAGCACTTTGTAACTTTGCTAAGAAAAGTGCTATACACATAAAGTTTATTAATTATCATTAGAGAGCTTTGCAGAGCTGCATAAAGATTATTTCTGAGACACAGTCATAACTTTTTTCGTGCTCAGCTGACTGTGTCCAGTTCAGCTTTATAATTATTTAGTTTTATGCCCTGAATCGAGTCTCTCAGGCAGCATGCTGTGTGATGTCAGAGTTACTGCAGTTTAACACCTTGAGTGACATCACTTTCCATGTGCTGCATTCAGACACCTTTCCCTAGCATTTAACCCTTTGAAAACTGAGCAAATTGCATGTATTTCTTTCAAAGGAAATGAGCAACTTAACAAAAAAGGACCAAAAAAATAGCAAGAAAGTTACAAAAGTTAACAGAAAATTTCCTGAAGATAAGCAACAAAAAAAGACAAGTAAAAATTAAAAATAAACATGAAAATGACCTTAAGAAAGTGCAAAAAAAACTGGGGAAAAGCATAAAATCTTTAATTTTGTAGAATAATTTTCTTTTAATAATATCACAGAAGAGCCCTGAAGAAACTGGTTTGATTTCTTGGGGATGGGGAAAAAAGGGCAATGAGCTACTTGGTTTGAAATACTCCACATGTTGCAATGAAATACTAGATTAGGAAAATAATTTTTTTAAAAAACTACAGAAAAATGTCTAGGGAAAAAAAAGCTAAAACTATATAATTAAATTTTCAAAATTATAATAGAAAATTATTATATTTTTACGTACTTTTTCTTAACTTTTTTAAAAAAAAATAATTTTCAGTTAATTTTTGTTATTTTTTGTTTTACTACTGTCTTAAACATTTTCTCGGGTATCAACGGGTAAAGAAATCAAGTGCTCACACGAGGAGTAAAAGTTGCTAAAATTAGTGTCTGTTTTGATGTCACTCCTCTAACTCGATGCCATGAAGCTGTCAGTTGTTGGTGCTCACTCACCGGCGTGCGGTCTGCAGAGCGTCTGTGGCAGTAAGAAGCTCCAGGGCGCCATCCGGTGTGCAGCTCCGTCACCCTGCAGCAGAAGTCAGACGATTCATCAGATATGTTTGTCCCTCTTATGCTCAATGAAGTCATTGCTTATCTACAACACGGTGCTCTTTTCAGGTTAGTCTGTGCGACACATTCAGGGACAGCAGCTGCTGCAGGAGGCAGCGGTTCTCAACCGCAAACTTCAACCGACTTTTACTGAATTACAAGAAAAAGTCTCAAAAGTTATCAAAAGCTAAATAGTGGAAAGTAAGTTTGCTCAAGTGCAAAAATGAGGTTCTTGTACTTAGTTTGTCCATTTTCTTCCACTTAATACATCTAATCTGCAGCATTTATTTGACAGTTAAAGTTGACCCTTTAAAACTTGGGCTAATTGGCTTTATTTCCTTTAAAAACATGAAAGCAATGAGCAACTTTAGCAGAAATGACCCACAAATAAATAAAAATAAATTATAAAAATAAATGTTAAAAAGGGAAAAGAAAATAACCTTAAAAACCCCAAACAAAAAAAATACAATAAAAAAGAAAGCAAGGAATTTACCAGGAAAAAAAGTGCTTAAAAATATAATAAATCTGTAAAATAATTTTAAATATTTGATTGTGATCATTCTAAATACAGTTTTCCTGGCATTTTACTATAGCTTGTAAAAACATAATAATTTTCTAAATTAAAGTTTTTGCAATTTGGGGGACATTTCTTGACAAATAATAGAAATAATTTATAGGTTTTTTTCTCATCACCTTTTCACATTTCTTGCCAAATTGGGCATTGCCTTTTTCCCCGTGTTTCTGAAAGAAATCAAGAAAAAAAGAAAAGAAAGAAAAAGAAAAGAAATGCATGATAGTGATACCGATCCAGCTTTCAAAGGGTAAACTTGTAATTGAGTATTTTTACCTTGTTGTTTTGGTATTTTTACTTAAATAAAGGATCTGAATACTTCCTCCATCACTGCTGGAAAGTTAAAGGTAACTCAGAAGAAATGTTTGAATTGTGCGTTCTGCAAACCACAGATTTTTTTATTGCGTTTGTAGATGATCATGTAGCGGACAAAGTGTGCTTAGGTTTAGGGAGAAAAAAAAACTCAGTTATGGTTAGGACAAGATCATGTTTTGGCATAAAATACCAAGTTTTTGGGGCATAGTCCTCACTTGAAACTTAGCGATGTCTCGGTAAAAAATAACTTCTTCTTGTGCTAATATCCTAGTTGAAAAAGCAGCAAACAGTCCCTAAAAAACACCTGTTTGGTGCCTAAAAAGCCACCGGACACACAGCAATTACTCACCAAGTTAAACTGTTTTCTTTTAGTTTTTTGTTCCTGAGCGGTGGTCTGCAAACATTTGCAGAAACGTACGATGCATATGTTTTCTTCAGGGCCAGCGGGCTGTTAAGGGCTCTCACCAACCTAATAAATTCATGTTACGACCTGTTTGTGGGTCGGGCCCCGCAGGTTGAGAACCGCTGCGTCCCTGGTTGCAGCACTTGAGACGTGAAGGCTCCCTTTGGACCGCGGTGTTGATCCAATGTTAGTTTTTTCAGTGCAGGACGCTGACGAGTCGTTACAGCTTTCATCACTCAGACTTTGTTGTTGTTGTTTGAATCATTTCTACAACTCAAGTGTTAATCAGTGAACTCTGAATATTTATACAAAAACAACTTGGCAAAGGTTTGTTGTACATACATGCTGTTGATTATTATTTTTTACTCATATGTAGCCCGTACCCTGTACATTGAAATGTATGAACTGCATCATGTTTTCTTTTAAATAAACCAATAACCTTTTTACCAAACTCTGGAGAAATTAAGCTGATTTACTGCGGGAAAATTTAAACGACACACGCTCTATTTACCCATTAATGTCCTAAGTGGAAGTTCAAAATGTCATTCTCAGCATTTAAAGTACTAGCTGACTTAAGACACCGGTGGAGACGCCTTCAAAAAGTTTCACAAAACGCTCCAAGAGAGAGGAAGAGGAAGACAGAAAAGAGAAGAGAGAGGTAAAGGAAGAAGAAAACAAAAGAAAAAAGGGAAACACTTTCTCTCTTCTTTTTTCTCCGTCCCTCTGTCTGTCTTTCCCAAATTATTGTAATGTTTGTTCATTTTTATTTGGCGGTGACACTTTCCTAAGGCGCCTCCAGACCCTGGGGAGGGAGCCGGCCGAGGGGGAGTCACCTGGTAATCCATCAGCCATCTAAAACTGTTCGTGTGGATAACAGCTTTTTGGGGAATTTTGAATTTTTTCATTCCATTTTTTCAAAATCGTTTTCTTCCTTTTTCAGTTATTAATCTTGAAGGATGGGTTGCGCAACCTTCGTTCTTCAGACTTGGTGCAGTTTGTTATTCCCAAAATCCGGACTAAGTTGGGAAAGAAAGCTTTCAGGTTTTCTGCTCTTTTTGCTTTGAACAATCTGCAGACTGATTTTAAACTGCAAAACCTACCTTTTCAACATTTTTAAATCCTTAGTGAAAAGACATGAAGCCAGACTGTCTGTGTGCAACTGTTTTAACTGCTGACTGAAGACTGATTTTTAATGTGTACTGTATACACATACTTATACTCTGTATTATCAATAAGAGTCAGGGTCCGATCAATAATTGTGCCCAATCACTTCAAACGTCCTCCTCTCTCTACAGGCTGGTCATCGACAGTGACGGGCAGGATGTGGCCGGTCGTTTTTGGTTTTGTTTGTGTCACTTCTTCTGTTTTGGCCACATTTCTAATCTGTCCTCACCTGTGAGGCTCCTTCGTGACCATCAGTGTCGCCTTCTGGTCCTCCTTCTCCTCCCTGCTCTTTCTAAACGAGCATTAAAGATTAAAAAACACCTGCAAAGCGACAGTGAGCGCAAATTCTGCGCATAATTTAAGGACTGGCTCTGTTTTTAGCATGACGCTAGCTAGCTAGCCACAGGTAACAATACCGTTGTTCACATTTCAGTAATTAGACGTCATTTAGCGAACATTTTCGACAGGAAGCAGCTTTACTCAACTTACGCGGTTTGTTTTGAAGAAGGGGAGCAGGTTTTTTTGGCTTCTTGCCGGCTGTTTTGCTGCTGTTCATTATTTTTGGTACTTTAGTTAAAAACCAACAGTTGCTGCTCGCGCGCGTCTCAGCTGCGTCACGTGATCACAACAAGACAGCGCGCGCGGTGGACGCCGCTGCCGATACGTGGGGCGTTTAAATACCGCTCGGAAAAACGAGGTACCATATATTACAAATGAATTGAACTGTTGTAAAAAGTGCGGGGACATGTCCCACGCGCCTGCTTTTGACATTGTTATATAAACGAAGTCATCAATTAAGTAACAAACATATAGGTATAAATACAATATGTATTCATCAACTTTGGACTTTGAATGATGATTTTGAAAAATCTAAAAAAAAAAAAAAAAAGGATGATTTAGTAAAGACAATCTCAGTCACAAGGTGACTAAAAATACCAAACTAAAATACTAGTAGCACTTAAAAAAAATTAAATCATGTATTCATACCGTTGTTTGTATTTCTTTTATTCACCTACTATTATTCATCTACTTTTTAATTTTTTTTTTTTTTAAAAAATAAATTCTCAGTCACACCAATAATTAAAATTATGGTGGGTACATCTTTTTTTACGGAAGCGGATTAGGGCCATTTATGATGGAGAAAATAATTTTGGGCAAATCGAGATTAAAGTCGAAATTTCGAGAAAACCCGCGGCTGCATTGAGGGACCCCTGCCCGCCCTGTGTACCCCCCAGCCGGGCCAGGTCACCCCGGGCCGGGCCTCCGGGATCCCACTCCGGCCACGAGCAGCCCTCCCCGGGCAAGTACACAGAGGCCAGCGCGGCTCCCCGCTCTCCTTGCGACTTTATTCTCGAAATTTCGACTTTAATCTCGAAATTATATCACGACTTTATTCTCGACATTTCGACTTTTTCTCACGAAATTTCGATTTAAATCTCGTAATTTCGACGTTATTCTCGAAATTTAAACTTTATTCTCGTCATTTCGACTTTAATCTCGATTTGCCCCAATTTTTTTCTCCATCATAAATGGCCCCAATCCGCTTCCGTAAATTATTATAATGTATTTCACTCAACTATCATTTATCTAGTTTTATTTTTTAAATTTGATTATCATTCTCTTATTTTTCTTCCCTAAGATATTTCAGTCATTCCACGCTTTGTATTTATATCTATATATTTATTTGTTTATTTATTTGTCTATTACTTATTTTTCTATTAATCTATTTATTTATTTATATAAACATTATTTCACAAACTAAATTCCGCTGGGATTAGGATATTATTTTTCTAAGGTACAGATAAAGAGTAAATGTAATAAATTAATCATATTCTGGATATTTCTGCAGTAATTATATTTCTGCGTCTGTGATTATTAGAAGTTTACAGGATGCGGGGTGGACGGCGTTAATTGACGGTCGAAGCTGATTGGCTGGTGGCACGCAGAGGGGGCGTGGCCTGCGCTGCTCATTCAGAGAGTAAATCATGTCTGACAGTGAGCCGCAGCAGCAGCGATGGCTCACAGCTTCACTCAGGAGTATTTTCAGATCCCCGTGGTGACCCGAGCCTACACGACCGCCTGCGTCCTCACCACCGCTGCTGTGGTAAGAAACAACAAATAAACAACAACAACAACAACAACAACAACAGTTTAAACTTTGACCTCCAGCTGCGATCAGACAGGAAAACAACTTTTTTTTTTTTTTTTTTAATTAAAAAAAAAAAAAAAATCATTTCCAACTTTTTGAGCTGAATTATGTTGTTTCCATTTGTTTGTTTTTATTTGATGTAACTGTGTGCAGCTCACAGTTTTTGCTTTATATTCACGATTAAATGGCTTTCTAGTAGAAAAGAATAGATTCAACAAAAACTTGAAAACACTTGAACATTTTTTTTGGTCATAACATGTTGAACTGTTGGAGCTTTTAAAATAATATTAACAAGTTAAAATGTAATAAAACCCTCTGTCAGTAGTAGTATAGTACTTCATGTTTAAAGTTTATTGTGCATATTGTACATATTTTTAAGTCAATATTTATATGTATTTGTATTTGTAAATATTCATGTATGTATTTGTTTGTTTCTTCTTTCTTTAGCAGTTTTGATTCTTTTCTCTATTTTATTGCTTTCTTTTAATTTGTTCAAATTCCAGTATTTTAAATATGATAATAAATAGTAATATATTTCAATTATGATAAAAAAAAATCAATCAAATCAAATTAAAATAAAGTAAAATAAAATTCAGTATGTTAATGCTAATTATTACTGTTCATGAATGTCTTGATACCCAACGTGCTGAAAAATCCTAAACTGTGTGTTTTGTTTTCGGGTTTTTTGTAAGCAACTCGAGGTCATCACCCCCTTTCAGCTCTACTTTAACCCAGACCTCATCATCAGAAGATACCAGGTAGCATGTATTAACGATTCAATGAAATTTAAACACACACACACACACACACACACACACACACACGTGGTATGTTTTATATCTACACCCTTAATTCCTTTTTTTGTTTGTGTTTTGTCAGATATGGCGCCTGATAACCAGCTTCCTCTTCTTTGGTTCTCTTGGGTTCAGTTTCGTGTTCAACATCATCTTTCTGTATCTTTTACTTACATCTTAGTTTATTTTTAAAAACCCAACTTCTAAAGAAATATCTCTGCAGCAGCGTCCTTAACTACAGGAAGTTATCGATACTGCCGGATGTTGGAGGAAGGCTGTTTTCGGGGAAGGACGGCGGATTTTGTCTTCATGTTCATGTTTGGAGGAATCGTGATGACTGTATCCTTTCAGACGTTTGGCAAAAGAAAGTGTTCATGAAAGGTTTTACTGCAATGACGCTTAAACTACGTGCTGTTATGACATTTTAAAATTACTCCTTAAAGGGAGTTTTACAGAAATCATAAAAAAGGACATTTTTTCACTCAGATTAGATTCGATTTTTACTGTCATTGTCCAAAGTAAATATCAGTGGAACAACATTAACAAGATGAAACAAAATGATGCAAAGATGAAAGATATAGATAGAGATGAATGGAGGATGAAAAATGACAAAAGAACAAAAGTTTTATTAATGTGTACATTTATACAGAAATAACAGCAATAAAAACAGAAATGCTCAACATAGGCAGAAAAACTGCATGTAAGTGTATAAAATTGCTAAAAAAAAAAAAAAAAAAAAGTTATTTAATCATGTTTAATTATCAATCATTAATGTTATCCATAATTTTTATTTTTTTATTTTTTGGAAATGAGAGATAGTTGTAATTATTGGTTAATATACAATTTATTTCAAATATCATCATTAACTTTTTTATTTTATTTATTTGTTTATAGATTTATTTAACAAAAAAATCTTGTTATTATGATTAGTATTATTATTTAGCTATCATACTTTTAAAAAAATGATCTACAAGCTCCTCAAACTGATTGTGGATTTATTTTTAATACTAATCGATGATTTGTTTCAGTTTTAGTATGAAAACTGTCCACAGTGAGGTCTTTGTACTACAGGGATTATTCTAGACATTATTTCTTAAAGGTTTTACCAATATTTTATTTTTTTTAATGTGCTTTTTTAAATGCAGTTTAGAAATCTCAGGGACGGGGCCAAAAGTCCTCTGTATCGATACAAAGTGGTGACAGAAATCTAAGAAAGGACATCTAAAAATCTGGTCATATAAAACAAAAACTTGGTGCAAAGTTTGACACCACCAGATTGATGAAATATGCTTTAATAAATTTGGGTAAACTGATTCCTTAAGGTGGAAAAAAAGCTGGTTTCAGTCGTTTCTGTCAGATTTCAGGTCAGTGTGGTGATAAGCTGGTGGATAAACACCTCATTTGTAGGTTTTGTTATTCTCCTGAGGGCTACTTTTTAGACATCTAATTTAGGACGCCCACTGGCCAAAAACACGTAAAACCGGCTACTATACCTGCAGCCTGTCTCTTTCTGATGACGCTCAGCAGTTTGTGTCCGGAAGCTCTTGTTTACTCTCCAGGTTGATGATTCGGTCTCGGGTCTGTTCAGCACAGACGTCCCTCTGGGCTGCTGTGAAAAAGTCAACGTACAAGTTTAAGAGGTTTGTCTGGAGCTGTTTGATGTTTTATAGACAGTAAAAATGCAGCTGTAATTCTGCTGTAATATCAGGAGAGCACAGTGTGCTGTTGGGACGGTAACATGCTTCGGCTGGCTTTTATTGTGAAAGGTTTAGATATCGCTTTCACAAGAATAAGACGCGAGGTCACAGTGACCTTTTACCTCCAAATTCTAATCAGCTCATCCTTGTCTCAACGTGGACATTTGTGCCAAATTTGCGGAAATTCTCTCAAGGTGTTTTTGAGATATTGTGTTCACAAGAATGACTCAGATGCAAGGACACGGTCACCTTGACCTTTGACGACCTAAATGTAATCTGTTCATATCTGAGTCCAAGTAGACATTTGTACCAAATTTGAAAAAATTCCCTTAAGGTGTTTAAGATATGATGTTCACAAGAATGGGACAGGTGCAAGGTCATGGTGAACTTGACCTTTGACCGCCAAATTCTAATCATCCTGATTCAAAGAAGAATTTAAGGAAACTCAATTAAGGGCTTTTTTAGATATTGTGTCCATGAGAATGAGATGGATGCAAGGTCACAGTGACCTTTGACCACCTAAATGTAAATTTTTGAGATATTGGGTTCCATGACTAAAACGGATGCAAGATCCCATAGCGACAGTGATCTTTAAGTTCTGACTACAAAATTTGGGTCAGTTCATCCTTGACTCAAAAGGGACATCTGTGCTAAATTTGAAGAAATTCCACTAAATGTGTTCTTAAGATTTCGTTTTCACAAGAGTAGGACAGTTGAGATCACAGTGACCTTGACCTTTGACCACCAAAATCTTGTCAGTTTATTGTTCAGTCCAAGTGGACATTTGTGCCAAATTTCCCTCAAGGCAATCCTGACATATTGCGTACTGAGATACTGGGATGGATATAAAAACCAAGGTGACCTTGACCTTTGACGACCTAAATGTAATCTGTTCATCTTTGAGCCCAAGTGAACATTTGTACCAAAACTGGAAAAAAAAATGTTTTTAAGATATTGTGTTCACAATGAGAGATGCAAGGTCATGGTGATCTTTTTTTTTTGTTTGTTTTACAATTTTTCTTATTTGCCGGTTCATTTCTACAATATTGGTTTCCCGTTATCTCAGCTCAGGTTTAAATCAGGCCTTTAGGATATGTTTTGTTTTTTTGTTTTGTGAAATTAAACGTGAAACTTTAATAAATGTAAAAAATGTAGCTCTAAGGTGAAACAAACTGTGACGATTTGTACGTAACCTGAAAGCCTGCAGCTTTTCGGTCTCTTCGCCAACGTCTTCTTCCTGGGTCAGGCCTTCATCATCATGCTGGTGTACGTGTGGAGTAGACGACATCCGCTCGTACGCATGAACTTCTTCGGCCTCCTGAACTTCCAGGCGCCATTCCTGCCCTGGGTGCTCATGGGATTTTCGCTGCTGCTCGGGAACTCCATCATGGTCGACCTGCTGGGTATAAAAACAAAATCTGATGAAACGTAACTATAGATTAAAAAAAAAAGAAAAACTAGATGAACATTTGTATATCAATTACTCACCCCGTGTTACGATGAATCCACACATGCCTCTTTGGTCAACAAAATATCCGAAAACGGAGAAAATTTTGGCAGAATTGAAGTCACTGTGGTTCATTTTTAACAACAGTAATATCAAAACATCCATAAATCTTCCACAACTCGTGCAGAATAACTGAATCCTCACTGTAGTTTAATTTTTACGTCTATTGCACATATTGTACATATTTTTAATTGTATATATTTGTATTTGTACATATTTAAGTATGTATTTGTAAAAAACAAAATTTCTTTCTTTAGTGCAACTTTTATTTAAAAAATCTATTTTATTGCCTTCTTTTAACTCTTTAATATGTTAAAAAATCTTAAGGTATTACAATTGTTAATAATTAAATTAAAATAACATTAAATAAACGTGTGGAGCAGAAAACATCCGCTCGTCCGCATAAACTTCATCAGCCTCCTGAAATCCCAGGCGCCCTTCCTGCCCTGGGTGCTCATGGGATTTTTGTTAATTTATCCAGTATTTATTCAGTACCTTTCAAACAGACATTTCGGATTCTCTCCTTAAAGCCAGGCTCCATTAACAAAACCGATAATTTTACCTCTCTGAACACAGGAGCTGCTGATCTACCGCTGCCTCCATCAGTTAGTTTGTTTTAACTAAATTGTATTATCAGACAGCTAGAGTCCAATTTAAAGTTATTTTTTTATCAGAAATACATAAAAGGTGTTGTACATCTATGTTTACAGGGTGAGCAGGGAATTATTCTGACTTTTGTGTTGTGAACGAATCCCTCTAAACTCTCGAAAAACATAAACCTAAAAAACAACAAAAAACCTTACAAATATAGTTTTATATTTAAAAAAAAGTCCTTGCAAATACTACGCACTCCCTTTTTCCAAACACGTGCACTGGAGAGGGACGAGCAGAGCACAACTTACACTCTGAGAAACAGACTAAACTGCAAAAATAATGATTTTAACGCAACATTTTGGCACTAGAACCTAAACATTAAATTACATTAAAATCATGATTTTTGCAAAGTTATATTTGGAAAAAGTCTCAGTAACCTCCTAAAACAGCTGGTCACTGTAGTTACTGGTTTATTATTTGTTATATATATGATATATTTATTTGTTTTTCATCAGGTATCAGTGTCGGTCATATGTATTATTTCCTGGAGGACGTGTTTCCAAACCAGCCGGGAGGAAGGAAGCTGCTGATGACACCAGAGCTTCTGTAAGGACCAGATTTTTTTAACTTATACATATTTATTTTATTTGTTTATTTATATGTCTTAAACTATGAACTGTGTTTCAGGTATTTCCACATTTTGTTAAAATTGTCTTTATATGTAATACATTTTTTTAGCCATTGTTGGTTGGTTGTAGTAAAAACATTTCCGGGTTAAAGTTCATTTTATTTTGCTAAATTAAAATTTACTTAATATTTTTAAAATAATCGTGGCATTTGTTCTGAGTAAAACAACGTGTCAAAATTAAAGCAAGACGGAAATATGCTGTAAAGTTGGCGAATGTTATATTTTAAATTAAGAAATTGGGAAACACCTTATTGCCACAGACTATCTTTTTAAAAATCATTTTTATTTTAAATGACAGCAGGTTGTCTTTAACCGTTTAGCAGCCAATTCTGCTCAAGTTTTTAAATGGTTAAAGATAAAGGCACGGAAATAAAGCTGATTTATGAAAATTCGTTCTAGCACTTAAAAGCTTTGCAGGGTTCAGTCAGAGGAGATACATTTTATGACAAAGTTGGGTTTTCAGTTGTTCCAACACTTTTTCATAGAAAAAAATATGGAACTTTTTCATAATATATATATTTTTATTTCCCTACAAGCCTGTAATTGTAATTTCAGCTCTGAGGAGAAAATCAAACATACGTGACAGTCACACATTAACGCACGTTAGAGCAACGTTGAGTCGAAGCTTTAGAAAATAAATTTATATTATAAACTTTTTCTAAGATTTTAAATGACTTTTCCAGGCTGAGAAAGTGTGATTGTGAAATTTCATGATTTTTTTCGTTGTATTTATAGTTTAATTGTATAAAGAAAACCAGCGTCTTTGTCTGATTTAAGAAAAGCAAAGAGATATTTTTTTTTGTTAACATGTGATCCCGTTCTCTCCTCACAGGCGGATCATGTTCGACCGGCCGGAGGACCCAGACTACCGTCCCCTCCAGGAGGAGCAGCAGGGGGGAGGTCTGCAGGACGAGGAGCCGGACAACTAACAGCACCAAGACGCCCAAAATCCAGATAAATCAGAGGACAAAGGAAGAAAGTCAGAAAAGTGTCTGAGGAGGAGGAGGAGTGTCTTTTTTT
Source organism: Plectropomus leopardus (assembly GCF_008729295.1). Classification (NCBI taxonomy): domain Eukaryota; kingdom Metazoa; phylum Chordata; class Actinopteri; order Perciformes; family Serranidae; genus Plectropomus; species Plectropomus leopardus. Next base: position 35,243,940 of record NC_056468.1, on the reverse strand, counting down.
TAAACCAAAAAATGCAAAAGCATGTTGGAGTTTAATGGCACGTTCAGGCTAAGCATTTTAACTCCGGAGAAAACAGCAGCACAGAGACGGCCGAAAAGTCTCAGAAGAAGACTGAATTTTGCTTCCAGAAACTGCAACATAAACTGGCAGTGAGATATAACCCCAAAATGCATTTGGGTTGCTCAAAGAACGACAGAGCGCTGCGTCCTGCACACGCATGTTGGCAACAGCAAAGACACTGAAGAAGACCGTCAGAGTTCACATGAACCGAACCGTGCAGCATGTCAAATGTTTTAACTACTTAAAACCTGCACAAACTGGACTGACTTGACTTAATTTAAAAAAAAGGTAGGAAGGCAAAAGAAAAAATGACTCAAAGATAAGCGAGAAATTAAGAAATAGAACTAGAAAATCCCCTGAAAATCAGTAAACAAAACCACAAAAAATTAAAAACAAAAACAAAACAAAAAAAAAACCAAGGCAAACAAAACTGGGAAATGTTGCTTTGAAAAAAATAGTTATTTTGTGACATGATTTTAAAAATTACATGAAAAGTTTTTTTTAAAAAAGTAAACAAAAACAAAACATGCAAACAATACTTACTTTAGAAATATAATTATTCTGTAACATAATTTTAAAAAAATACCTGAAAATAAAAAAAAAAGTAAAAATCCCAAAACGTAAAATAAAACATGGAAAC